>NC_079205.1:25865136-26083575 GCF_026745355.1 Beta vulgaris subsp. vulgaris | reverse complement strand
AACAAATAGAAATTAAATCAAAACAGAACTTGGGCTTCCTTTACAATCATGCTTGAAACCCAAACAGAACTTTGGCTCTTCAATTAGTTGATGCATGCCTCATGTTGGACCTTCAATTTGCTTCGTTGTTGGGCTCATATTTGGTTCAAGATCCGAAATAAGCAAGTCATTTTCGGATTATTTATTGAAAGCTAAACAACTCAACTAATGTAACTAACTTTTTAACTAATAGTGACACTAAGTTTAAAATGCTAAGTAGCTTCTTACTCGAGTCAAGTGACACATGATACAAATGCATTGTTGTAAGTCTTCAAAATGAACCCCGTGTGTTCCATAAGAAGTGAAATTGGCTCTACTTGACTTGATGCCTTTGGATTTGCATCAAAAGGGAATCCATCTTTCACACTCGTTGCACTATTGGAGGAAAGGTATGCACTTTGATAATTAATGGTGGAAGTTGTACTAATGTCGCCTCTCAAACCCTCATAACCAAACTCAACCTAAACACAACCCCTCACCCTAACCCTTATTTCATCAAATGGTTGAATCAAGGTAAAGGAATACATGTATCAAATCGTGTATTGCTTAACTTTAGCATTGGTAAAACGTATGAAGAGGAGATTTGGTGTGATGTTACTCTCATGAATGCATGTCATGTATTACTTGGGAGACCATTGATGTTTGATAGGAGAGTAACCATGATGGATACAAAAACACTTACACTTTCATGAAAAACCACAAAAAGATTGTCCTTGCTCCCCTCGTGCCTATGTCGAAAGAACCCCAAACCCTGCAATACAAAAGAAAGATAGTCCTAACCACCTTGATGAAATTTTAACATCATGAGTATACACCAAGCAAGAAACTCATTCTTAGTGGCCTTGATGAATCCCCACCTCCACAAAACAACCAACAACCTTTACTCACCCCTTTGCTTGAGAAGTGTTGTATTCAAGATTTTAATAATGACAAATAATGTTTTTGAGTTTAGGAAAATCAGTTGAGCCTAGGAAACTAATTCTGTGTCTTTGAATTAATTTTAATATTGACTTAAGTTTAATTATTTAATTATAGCTTGTGGAGGAATGGTTATGAGTTTAACCTAGTCAAGTTATTTAAATAAATTAATTCATATGCTCGAAATATTGTATGTTATAAAATTGCTTGTCTAATGTCATGGAATATTATTTTGAATAAGAATAATCTCCATGATGGTCGAAGAGAATATGTTTGTTACTTTCCTGTAGAAAGATCGGCTGAAATCATGGGGCGTAACAAACTGAGCTATTGCGAAGGACACTAAGTTCAAGCTGTTGTTCCTGGATTCTCGGGAGTTAGTTCCTAGAATCTTGGAGGAGTAACTAACTACCCATGAAGATAGCGCACAACAACTCAACGCTGAAACTACAGAGTGGTGGCTGCATGAACGTGGATTTAATGAAAATAACAGCATGATTATTATGGTTACCTCAACGGATAGATCATGGGCCATTAACACCCACGTCTATGTAATGGAGAAAAAATAGGAGCTGTTGTGGTTTCTATATATAACTCGACGATCAACCAAAATAAACATGACTTTCCAGATTTATTGTAATATTTTATGTGAAATTTTATTTTCGGTTATTACTCTTCAAATAATTACTGTAGTACTTTTCGAATGTGGGTTGAGAGACTTAAATCTTGTATTCAAGAGAGAGAAAAGAGAAAGATAAAGAGAAGAGAGATTGAGAAGACTTCTAGTGAAGTCAAGTGAGGAAAGTCACATGTTCAGGGGGAACAAGGTGATTGGGAACTGGTTCCTAGAGTAGCTAAGTGAGGATTAATTTGTAATAAGTTATAATAACTATTATAAATAAAAGAGCAAGGGTTCTTCCTAAAGAATTGTGGAAGAGAACCTTGTTAAAAGGATCTTTGCGTGTTCTTACTTATTACTCATTCACTTCATTATCTCTCTAATTTAGTTTATCCGCAAAAACTTTGAAAATCTCCCCAACTACAATTCACCCCCCTCTTGTAGCTAATATAGTGTTTATAGTAGACTAAAAATTGATATCAAAGCACGGTTCCTCCAAAACCAGTTAACACTGAGGAGCTAGTACGTGGTAGATATGAACAGTATGGGAGAATGACTATACGAAATTGACTTGCCCAACACCAAGGTATGTTTTAATGTTATTGAAGAAGAATTATCAGAACTTAAAAAGAACCAATTTATTAAATTGCTTTTAGAAACTTTGGATGACTACAAAGCAATCTGCATTAGAGAAGAGAATATGGAGAATGCCTTAGAAGTTACTAAAGAACATTCAAACAGGTTTAAAATTTTAAACTCAAGTATTGAGGAATGGTTCTTTGAAATTTCTGATAAAAAACCAGCGTATTCAAGAAGCATATGAAAAAGTTAAAAATGAAAACTACTTGAATATGGAGTTGGCAGAATTGAAACTAGTCGTTCCTGGAACTAGTTCCCCTAGAAATACCAAAACAAATTTCGGGAAGTTGAAATATGACTATGATTATGTTTTAAATGAAAATCTGGTACTTAAAGGAAAATTAGAATCTTCAAGAACAAAACTTCTTGATCTAGTTAGCTAGATACAAAAATATAAAAATGAAGCAAGAAATGGACTAGGTTTCAATCATAAGAAAAAACAGAAAATGAAGAAGTATGTTGATCTGCCAAGCAACAATATATGCTCTTATTGTGGGAACAGTCACTTAGTATATGACTGTTCCACCAGAGAAGAACATATTGAAAGGAACACTCGCTTAGTTAAGCAAGTGTGGAAAGTTAATAGGAACTCAAGACCAACAGAAGAACCTAAGTCTGACTAGGTTCCTATCATTGACTAATTGGTCTGGATATAGGCTAAAGTGAGGGGAAACAACCTGTGGTACCTCGATAGCGATTGTTCTAAGCACATGACAGGGGACGAAACCAAATTCCTCTTACTTTCAGTCTATGAAGGAGGAATTGTGACATTTGGAGACAATCTTACAAGTAATATTAATATAGTAGCTGTAGGTAAGGTTGGGAAATCTCAGTCACATTCCATAGATAATATATTCTTGGTTGAGGGTTTGAAACGTAATTTACTTAGCATTTTTCAATTTTATGACAAAGGGAACAATTTGAATTTCACTAATGAATGTTGTGTAATAAGTGATGTAGGAACAGGTACCAATATTCTCGAAGGAACTAGGAAGGGAAACACTTATGTTGCTGACCTGGACCTGGTTCATAGGAACAATCTGACTTGTCTAAGTGCGATAGATAATGAACCACTCCTTTGGCATAAAAGGTGTGGTCATGCAAGTATGGCCTTGCTCCATAAGCTAAGTGGTAAGGACTTAGCTGGTGGTCTTCCAACAATCAAGGTCACAAATCATGAAGTTTGTGCCGCTTGTGTAGAAGTAAGGAAAAAATGTTAGATTCTCGTTCAAACCAAAGAAGATGGTTGAAGCATATGCATTTGACCTGATCTTGAAATTAATCATAAGTTTGTTTAATTTCTGGGTTTGGTTAATATTGAGGATTATTAAGGTCTTTAAGGGCTTAAATTGTCCTAATCAAGGTGATAATAAGCTTAACTAGCTCGGTTTTCCCTAAAACTTTACTTAAGCATCTTAATTAGGTTAATCTTTTGCTAATCTCCTTTTAAGCAGATTCTTAGTACAATGATACCTTAATCATCTAGGTATTGATAATCAAGTTTAGTGGTGAGTAACTAGCCTAATTACATGATTAAGTTAAGCTAATCAATTTAGAGCTAATCTAGCTTAAGCTCCTTGTAATCCGATTTTGTAAAGCATTTAGGAGGCTTAATTTTCTGAAATTCTAAGCCACCTCAAGCTTAGGATGATCTCTTGGAAGTGTAGAAGGACCATGTGAAGTTCACATGGGCAAAGGAGCTTGATCAAATGAGAAGAAGAGACTTGAAAGCAAGGAAAGCTATTCTGCCCAGCATCTCACGTCCAGCAGCATCATGTTCTTCCCTTTTGGGCAATGATCATTCCTTCTCCAATTGGCTTGAGCTTTTGATGATATTTACTTTAAAATATGTATTTTCCAATTGGTAGTTCTTCTGTTTTCACTCGTCCAATAGGGTAGCTAAGCTAATTATTAGAAGTGTGCTGTAATGGTTGTAATTTTTGTTTCTTCTATTTTATTAGCCTAGTTGGCATAGCTAAAGTCGTCCAAATGAGCTGATTTCTGGACATGTTGTAGCCATATAAGTTAGATTTGTACTCCTTTTGGAATTAGATCATTTGAATGAAAATTGAAAGTTTTATACTCAAAATACTCAGCTGTGTGCTAAGTGTTCTACCGGGTCAGTTTTAGACCTTTATCAAATCTTTGCTTAATTCCTTCACTTAAACGTTGATTTTAGTGATTGAATCACAAAGTAGACTCAAGCTTAAAGCTTATTGTTATAGCTTAGTCTTTGATTGGTGGTAATTTGGTTGTGGAAAGTGGTGGTTGTTCAATTGTTTGAACCGGTTTGATACAAACTCTTATGTTCTCTTTCTTTGTTCTTACTTATTTGTTCGAATGCTCTTGAATGCTTAATCAATATGTATCATTTGGTATCAGAGCTGTAGGTTGATTAAGAGCATTCTAATTCATCCCTTAAACACATTAAACACACATACAAAACTCAAACACAATCCCCCCCCAAAACCGAACCTAATACTAAGCCAAACACACTTCTTTTCTTCTTTCTAGCCTAACTTTCATTGATTGAATCAATCATGAGTGGAGGTGAAGAAAATCAGTTTAGAAGGGGTATGAACTTGAGTGAAGCTAGGTTGGTAGGAGTGGAGAATCAAATAGCCACTTTGAGTGAGCAAATGGCTAATTTGATGACTGTTGTTAGAGAGGGGTTTAGAGGACCTTTAAGGAGAGAAAATATGGAGGATGAAGGGGTAGCTTATGAGAGTAGTGAGGAGGTTGTTCTGAGTCTTCAAGAACTAGGAGAAAGCCACGAAAACAGATGATTTTAGAGACATAAAGTTAGAAGTTCCTGAGTTTGATGGAAACCTTAATCCAGATGTTTACTTGGAGTGGGTTTCAAGGTGTGATAGGATCTTTGAGCTTAAGGAGTATGATGATTCAAAGGCTTTTAAGGTTGCTGTAGCTAAGCTAAAGGGGTATGCATCCCTTTGGTGGGAGAATGTTGTTTTAGCTGGGAGTAGAAAACATAAGCCTAAGATTAAGAGTTGGATTAAACTTAAGAAGAAGATGAAAGAGAATTTTTACCTTCTACTTATACTCTTGATTTATATAGCCAACTTGCTGAATTGTCTCAAGATCATAAAGGAGTGGAACATTACATACATGAGTTTGAAAATTGATGATGAAACTTGATGTACAAGAGAGGGAGGAGCAAACTATGGCACGTTTTCTAGGAGGATTAGAAAAGGACATTAGGAGGAAGGTGGAGTTACAACCTTATTCTACCTTGGATGAACTCTTTAAGTTTGCTTTAAAAGTTGAAAAACACATCAAGGAGAAGAAGAAGAAGATGGCGTGGAGAGATAACAAGGAGGAAGACTCATCTTACACTCCACAAGATGAACCAGCAAAGGCCGAAAACCAAGGCCAAAAGAAGCTCACCAAGAAGGAGGATGTCAAGTGCTACAAATGCCAAGGCTATGGCCATTATGCAACAAAGTGTTCTAACAAGAGAGTCATGACTCTTGTAGACATTCAAGCCATAGAAGAAGAAGCATCCAAGCAACAAGAAGAAGAGGAGCAGGTGGAAGAAGTGGTGATTGAACCAATCCAAGAAGGTCCATTACTCATAACAAGAAGATTACTCCATGAAGAGGGGTGCTCCAAAGGCCTCACGAAAAGGGAGCAGATTTTCAAGACAAGTTGTGAAGTGGAAAGCAAGAAATGTTCACTTGTGATAGATAGTGGGAGTTGCGCCAATCTAGTGTCCTTAAACATGGTTAAGGAAATGAAGCTTCCATTGATCCAGCATCCAAAACCCTACCTTCTTCAATGGGTTAATCATGAAGCTTCAATTGAAATTTCTAACCAAGCACTAATTTGTTTTCTTTTGGCAGCTATTATGAAGATAAGGTGCTTTGTGATGTGTTACCCATGGAGGCTTGTGAAATCTTATTAGGAAGGCCTTGGATGTATGATAGGCGTGTGCAACATGATGGTTATGAAAACATATATAGCCTAGAAACAAACCTTCAATCCATTACACTTGAACCATTCATTTTGAAACCAAAATCCACTGAAAATAGTGAGCTACATGAAAACAATTTGAGTGCAAACCTTATACCAATAAAAGAAAAGACTGAAAAAAAGAAAACCAAGAAAGAATTCAAGAAGGGGAGTGCCCTAACAATAAATTTCATGTTTCAGGTGAAAAAGAGAACAAGATTCGAGGACGAATCTTACTTCAAGAAGGGGAGAATGAAGCATATGCATTTGACCTGATCTTGAAATTATCATAAGTTTGTTTAATTTCTGGGTTTGGTTAATATTGAGGATTATTAAGGTCTTTAAGGGCTTAAATTGTCCTAATCAAGGTGATAATAAGCTTAACTAGCTCGGTTTTCCCTAAAACTTTACTTAAGCATCTTAATTAGGTTAATCTTTTGCTAATCTCCTTTTAAGCTAGATTAATTAGTACTAATGATACCTTAATCATCATTAGGTATTGATAATCAAGTTTAGTAGGTGATTAACTAGCCTAATTACATGATTAAGTTAAGCTAATCAAGTTTAGAGCTAATCTAGCTTAAGCTCCTTGTAATCCGATTTTGTAAAGCATTTAGGAGGCTTAATTTTCTGAAATTCTAAGCCACCTCAAGCTTAGGATGATCTCTTGGAAGTGTAGAAGGACCATGTGAAGTTCACATGGGCAAAGGAGCTTCATCAAATGAGAAGAAGAGACTTCAAAGCAAGGAAAGCTATTCTTCCCAGCATCTCACGTCCAGCAGCATCATGTTCTTCCCTTTTGGGCAATGATCATTCCTTCTCCAATTGGCTTGAGCTTTTGATGATATTTACTTTAAGATATTATTTTAATGTCCAATTGGTAGTTCTTCTGTTTTCACTCGTCCAATAGGGTAGCTAAGCTAATTATTAGAAGTGTGCTGTAATGGTTGTAATTTTTGTTTCTTCTTTTATTAGCCTAGTTGGCATAGCTAAATCTCCAAATGACTGTATTTTGGACATGTTGTAGCCATATAAGTTAGATTTGTACTCCTTTTGGAATTAGATCATTTGAATGAAAATTAAAGTTTTATGCTCAAAATACTCAGCTGTGTGCTAAGTGTTCTACCGGGTCAGTTTTAGACCTTTATCAAATCTTTGCTTAATTCCTTCACTTAAACGTTGATTTTAGTGATTGAATCACAAAGTAGACTCAAGCTAAAAGCTTATTGTTATAGCTTAGTCTTTGATTGGTGGTAATTTGGTTGTGGAAAGTGGTGGTTGTTCAATTGTTTGAACCGGTTTGATACAAACTCTTATGTTCTCTTTCTTTGTTCTTACTTATTTGTTCGAATGCTCTTGAATGCTTAATCAATATGTATCATTTGGTATCAGAGCTGTAGGTTGATTAAGAGCATTCTAATTCATCCCTTAAACACATTAAACACACATACAAAACTCAAACACAATCCCCCCCAAAACCGAACCTAATCTAAGCCAAACACACTTCTTTTCTTCTTTCTAGCCTAACTTTCATTGAGGTTGAATCAATCATGAGTGGAGGTGAAGAAAATCAGTTTAGAAGGGGTATGAACTTGAGTGAAGCTAGGTTGGTAGGAGTGGAGAATCAAATAGCCACTTTGAGTGAGCAAATGGCTAATTTGATGACTGTTGTTAGAGAGGGGTTTAGAGGACCTTTAAGGAGAGAAAATGTGGAGGATGAAGGGTAGCTTATGAGAGTAGTGAGGAGGTTGTCTCTGAGTCTTCAAGAACTAGGAGAAAGCCACGAAAACAGATGATTTTAGAGACATAAAGTTAGAAGTTCCTGAGTTTGATGGAAACCTTAATCCAGATGTTTACTTGGAGTGGGTTTCAAGGTGTGATAGGATCTTTGAGCTTAAGGAGATGATGATTCAAAGGCTTTTAAGGTTGCTGTAGCTAAGCTAAAGGGGTATGCATCCCTTTGGTGGGAGAATGTTGTTTTAGCTAGGAGTAGAAAACATAAGCCTAAGATTAAGAGTTGGATTAAACTTAAGAAAAAAAATGAAAGAGAAGTTTTTACCTTCCACTTATACTCATGATTTATATAACCAACTTGCTGAATTGTCTCAAGATCATAACATTACATAGATAGTTTGAAAAGTTGTTAATGAAATTAGATGTACAAGAGAGGGAGGAGCAAACTATGGCACGTTTTCTAGGAGGATTAGAAAAGGACATTAGGAGGAAGGTGGAGTTACAACCTTATTCTACCTTGGATGAACTCTTTAAGTTTGCTTTAAAAGTTGAAAAACACATCAAGGAGAAGAAGAAGAAGATGGCGTGGAGAGATAACAAGGAGGAAGACTCATCTTACACTCCACAAGATGAACCAGCAAAGGCCGAAAACCAAGGCCAAAAGAAGCTCACCAAGAAGGAGGATGTCAAGTGCTACAAATGCCAAGGCTATGGCCATTATGCAACAAAGTGTTCTAACAAGAGAGTCATGACTCTTGTAGACATTCAAGCCATAGAAGAAGAAGCATCCAAGCAACAAGAAGAAGAGGAGCAGGTGGAAGAAGTGGTGATTGAACCAATCCAAGAAGGTCCATTACTCATAACAAGAAGATTACCCATGAAGAGGGGTGCTCCAAAGGCCTCACGAAAAGGGAGCAGATTTTCAAGCAAGTTGTGAAGTGGAAAGCAAGAAATGTTCACTTGTGATAGATAGTGGGAGTTGCGCCAATCTAGTGTCCTTAAACATGGTTAAGGAAATGAAGCTTCCATTGATCCAGCATCCAAAACCCTACCTTCTTCAATGGGTTAATCATGAAGCTTCAATTGAAATTTCTAACCAAGCACTAATTTGTTTTTCTTTTGGCAGCTATTATGAAGATAAGGTGCTTTGTGATGTGTTACCCATGGAGGGTTGTGAAATCGTATTAGGAAGGCCTTGGATGTATGATAGGCGTGTGCAACATGATGGTTATGAAAACATATATAGCCTAGAAACAAACCTTCAATCCATTACACTTGAACCATTCATTTTGAAACCAAAATCCACTGAAAATAGTGAGCTACATGAAAACAATTTGAGTGCAAACCTTATACCAATAAAAGAAAAGACTGAAAAAAAGAGAAAAACCAAGAAAGAATTCAAGAAGGGGAGTGCCCTAACAATAAATTTCATGTTTCAGGTGAAAAAGAGAACAAGATTCGAGGACGAATCTTACTTCAAGAAGGGGAGAATGAAGCATATGCATTTGACCTGATCTTGAAATTTATCATAAGTTTGTTTAATTTCTGGGTTTGGTTAATATTGAGGATTATTAAGGTCGTTAAGGGCTTAAATTGTCCTAATCAAGGTGATAATAAGCTTAACTAGCTCAGTTTTCCCTAAAACTTTACTTAAGCATCTTAATTAGGTTAATCTTTTGCTAATTCCTTTTAAGCTAGATTAATTAGTACTAATGATACCTTAATCATTATTAGGTATTGATAATCAAGTTTAGTAGGTGATTAAACTAGCCTAATTACATGATTAAGTTAAGCTAATCAAGTTTAGAGCTAATCTAGCTTAAGCTCCTTGTAATCCGATTTTGTAAAGCATTTAGGAGGCTTAATTTTCTGAAATTCTAAGCCACCTCAAGCTTAGGATGATCTCTTGGAAGTGTAGAAGGACCATGTGAAGTTCACATGGGCAAAGGAGCTTCATCAAATGAGAAGAAGAGACTTCAAAGCAAGGAAAGCTATTCTTCCCAGCATCTCACGTCCAGCAGCATCATGTTCTTCCCTTTTGGGCAATGATCATTCCTTCTCCAATTGGCTTGAGCTTTTGATGATATTTACTTTAAGATATTTATTTTAATGTCCAATTGGTAGTTCTTCTGTTTTCACTCGTCCAATAGGGTAGCTAAGCTAATTATTAGAAGTGTGCTGTAATGGTTGTATTTTGTTTTCTATATATAGCCTAGTTGGCATAGCTAAATTCTTCCAAATGAGCTAATTTTTGGACATGTTGTAGAAATATAAGTTAGATTTGTACTCCTTTTGGAATTAGATCATTTGAATGAAAATTGAAAGTTTTATGCTCAAAATACTCAGCTGTGTGCTAAGTGTTCTACCGGGTCAGTTTTAGATCTTTATCAAATCTTTGCTTAATTCCTTCACTTAAACGTTGATTTTAGTGATTGAATCACAAAGTAGACTCAAGATAAAAGCTTATTGTTATAGCTTAGTCTTTGATTGGTTGTAATTTGGTTGTGGAAAGTGGTGGTTGTTCAATTGTTTGAACCGGTTTGATACAAACTCTTATGTTCTCTTTCTTTGTTCTTACTTATTTGTTCGAATGCTCTTGAATGCTTAATCAATATGTATCATTGGTATCAGAGCTGTAGGTTGATTAAGAGCATTCTAATTCATCCCTTAAACACATTAAACACACATACAAAACTCAAACACAATCCCCCCCAAAACCGAACCTAATACTAAGCCAAACACACTTCTTTTCTTCTTTCTAGCCTAACTTTCATTGAGGTTGAATCAATCATGAGTGGAGGTGAAGAAAATCAGTTTAGAAGGGGTATGAACTTGAGTGAATCTAGGTTGGTAGGAGTGGAGAATCAAATAGCCACTTTGAGTGAGCAAATGGCTAATTTGATGACTGTTGTTAGAGAGGGGTTTAGAGGACCTTTAAGGAGAGAAAATGTGGAGGATAAAGGGGTAGCTTATGAGAGTAGTGAGGAGGTTGTCTCTGAGTCTTCAAGAACTAGGAGAAAGCCACGAAAACAGATGATTTTAGAGACATAAAGTTAGAAGTTCCTGAGTTTGATGGAAACCTTAATCCAGATGTTTACTTGGAGTGGGTTTCAAGGTGTGATAGGATCTTTGAGCTTAAGGAGTATGATGATCAAAGGCTTTTAAGGTTGCTGTAGCTAAGCTAAAGGGTATGCATCCCTTTGGTGGGAGAATGTTGTTTTAGCTAGGAGTAGAAACATAAGCCTAAGATTAAGAGTTGGATTAAACTTAAGAAGAAATGAAGAGAAGTTTTTACCTTACTTATACTCTTGATTTATATAGCAACTTGCTGAATTGTCTCAAGATCATAAAGGAGTGGAACATTACATACATGAGTTTGAAAATTGATGATGAAACTTGATGTACAAGAGAGGGAGGAGCAAACTATGGCACGTTTTCTAGGAGGATTAGAAAAGGACATTAGGAGGAAGGTGGTTACAACCTTATTCTACTTGGATGAACTTTAAGTTTGCTTAAAAGTGAAAACATCAAGGAGAAGAAGAAGAAGATGGCGTGGAGAGATAACAAGGAGGAAGACTCATCTTACACTCCACAAGATGAACCAGAAGCAAACAGCAAGAAGCTCACAAGAAGGAGGATGTCAAGTGCTACAAATGCCAAGGCTATGGCCATTATGCAACAAAGTGTCCTAACAAGAGAGTCATGACTCTTGTAGACATTCAAGCCATAGAAGAAGAAGCATCCAAGCAACAAGAAGAAGAAGGAGCAGGTGGAAGAATGGTGATTGAACCAATCCAAGAAGGTCCATTACTCATAACAAGAAGATTCATGAAGAGGGGTGCTCCAAAGGCCTCACGAAAAGGGAGCAGATTTTCAAGCAAGTTGTGAAGTGGAAAGCAAGAAATGTTCACTTGTGATAGATAGTGGGAGTTGCGCCAATCTAGTGTCCTTAAACATGGTTAAGGAAATGAAGCTTCCATTGATCCAGCATCCAAAACCTACCTTCTTCAATGGGTTAATCATGAACTTCAATTGAAATTTCTAACAAGCACTAATTTGTTTTTCTTTTGGCAGCTATTATGAAGATAAGGTGCTTTGTGATGTGTTACCATGGATTGTGAAATCTTATTAGGAAGGCCTTGGATGTATGATAGGCGTGTGAACATGATGGTTATGAAAACATATATAGCCTAGAAACAAACCTTCAATCCATTACACTTGAACCATTCATTTTGAAACCAAATCCACTGAAATAGTGAGCTACATGAAAACAATTTGAGTGCAAACCTTATACCAATAAAAGAAAGACTGAAAAAAAGAAAAACCAAGAAAGAATTCAAGAAGGGGATGCCTAATAAAATTTCATGTTTCAGGTGAAAAAGAGAACAAGATTCGAGGACGAACTTACTTCAAGAAGGGGAGAATGAAGCATATGATGCATTGACTGAAAAATTTAAGTTGTTTTCTGGGTTTGGTTAATATTGAGGATTATATAAGGTCTTTAAGGGCTTAAATTGTCCTAATCAGGTGATAATAAGCTTAACTAGCTCGGTTTTCCCTAAAACTTACTTAAGCATCTTAATTAGGTTAATCTTTTGCTAATCTCCTTTTAAGCTAGATTAATTATACTAATGATACTTAATCATCATTAGGTATTGATAATCAAGTTTAGTAGGTGATTAATAGCCTAATTACATGATTAAGTTAAGCTAATCAGTTTAGAGCTAATCTAGTTAAGCTCCTTGTAATCCGTTTTGTAAGCATTTAGGAGCTTAATTTCTCGATTTAAGCCACCTCAAGCTTAGATGATCTTGGAAGTGTAGAAGGACCATGTGAAGTTCACATGGGCAAAGGAGCTCATCAAATGAGAAGAAGAGACTTCAAGGAAGGCTATTCTTCCCAGCACTCACGTCCAGCAGCATCATTTCTTCTTTTGGGCAATGATCATTCCTTCTCCAATTGGCTTGAGCTTTAGATATTTACTTTAAGATATTATTTTAATGTCCAATTGGTAGTTCTTCTGTTTTCACTTCGACCATGGTAGCTAAGCTAATTATTAGAAGTGTGCTGTAATGGTTGTAATTTTTGTTTCTTCTATTTTATTAGCCTAGTTGGCATAGCTAAATCGTCCAAATGAGCTGATTTTTGGACATGTTGTAGAATAAGTCTTTGTACTCCTTTTGGAATTAGTCATTTGAATGAAAATTGAAAGTTTTATGCTCAAAAACTAGCTGTGTGCTTATTGTTCTACCGGTCAGTTTAGACCTTTATCAAATCTTTGCTTAATTCTTCACTTAACGTTGATTTAGTGATTGAAATCAAAAGTAGACTCAAGTAAAGCTTATTGTTATAACTTAGTCTTTGATTGGTGGTAATTTGGTTGTGAAAGTGGTGGTTGTTCAATTGTTTGAACCGGTTTGATACAAACTCTTATGTTCTCTTTCTTTGTTCTTACTTATTAATCTCTTGAATGCTTAATCAATATGTATCATTTGGTATCAGAGCTGTAGGTTGATTAAGAGCATTCTAATTCATCCCTTAAACACATTAAACACACATACAAAACCCAAACACAATCCCCCCCAAAACCGAACCTAATTCTAAGCCAAACACACTTCTTTTCTTTTTTTAGTAACTTTCATTGAGGTTGAATCAATCATGAGTGGAGGTGAAGAAAATCAGTTTAGAAGGGGTATGAACTTGAGTGAAGCAAGGTTGGTAGGAGTGGAGAATCAAATAGCCACTTTGAGTGAACAAATGGCTAATTTGATGACTGTTGTTAGAGAGGGGTTTAGAGGACCTTTAAGGAGAGAAAATGTGGAGGATGAAGGGTAGCTTATGAAGTAGTGAGGAGGTTTCTTCTGATCTTCAAGAACTAGGAGAAAAGCCACAAAAAGATGATTTTAGAGACATAAGTTAGAAGTTCCTGAGTTTGATGGAAACCTTAATCCAGATGTTTACTTGGAGTGGGTTTCAAGGTGTGATAGGATTTAGCTTAAGGAGTATGATGATTAAGGCCTTTAAGGTTGCTGTAGCTAAGCTAAAGGGGTATGCATCCCTTTGGTGGGAGAATGTTGTTTTAGCTAGGAGTAGAAAACATAAGCCTAAGATTAAGAGTTGGAGTAAGCTTAAAAAAGAAATGAAAGAGAAGTTTTTACCTTCTACTTATCTCTTGATTATAAATAGCCAACTTGCTGAATTGTCTCAAGATCATAAAGGAGTGAACATTACATACATGAGTTTGAAAATTGATGATGAAACTTGATGTACAAGAGAGGAGGAGCAAATTGGACGTTTTCTAGGAGGATTAGAAAAGACATTAGGAGGAAGGTGGAGTTACAACCTTATTCTACCTTGGATGAACTCTTTAAGTTTGCTTTAAAAGTGAAAACACATCAAGGAGAAGAAGAAGAAGATGGCGTGGAGAGATAACAAGGAGGAAGACTCATCTTACACTCCACAAGATGAACCAGCAAGCCAAACCAAGGCAAAGAAGCTCACAAGAAGGAGGATGTCAAGTGCTACAAATGCCAAGGCTATGGCCATTATGCAACAAAGTGTCCTAACAAGAGAGTCATGACTCTTGTAGACATTCAAGCCATAGAAGAAGAAGCATCCAAGCAACAAGAAGAAGAGGAGCAGGTGGAAGAAGTGGTGATTGAACCAATCCAAGAAGGTCCATTACTCATAACAAGAAGATTACTCCATGAAGAGGGGTGCTCCAAAGGCCTCACGAAAAGGGAGCAGATTTTCAAGACAAGTTGTGAAGTGGAAAGCAAAGAAATGTTCACTTGTGATAGATAGTGGGAGTTGCGCCAATCTAGTGTCCTTAAACATGGTTAAGGAAATGAAGCTTCCATTGATCCACATCCAAAACCCTACCTTCTTCAATGGGTTAATCATGAACTTCAATTGAAATTTCTAACCAACAGCACTAATTTGTTTTTTTTTGGCAGCTATTATGAAGATAAGTGCTTTGTGATGTGTTACCCATGGAGGCTTGTGAAATCTTATTAGGAAGGCCTTGGATGTATGATAGGCGTGTGCAACATGATGGTTATGAAAACACATATAGCCTAGAAACAAACCTTCAATCCATTACACTTGAACCATTCATTTTGAAACCAAAATCCACTGAAAATAGTGAGCTACATGAAAACAATTTGAGTGCAAACCTTATACCAATAAAAGAAAAGACTGAAAAAAAGAAAACCAAGAAAGAATTCAAGAAGGGGAGTGCCTAACAATAAATTTCATGTTTCAGGTGAAAAAGAGAACAAGATTCGAGGACGAATCTTACTTCAAGAAGGGGAGAATGAAGCATATGCATTTGACCTGATCTTGAAACTTATCATCAGTTTGTTTAATTTATGGGTTTGGTTAATATTGAGGATTATTAAGGTCTTTAAGGGCTTAAATTGTCCTAATCAAGGTGATAAAAGCTTAACTAGCTCGGTTTTCCTAAAACTTTACTTAAGCATCTTAATTAGGTTAATCTTTTGCTAATCTCCTTAAGCAGATTAAATTACTAATGATACCTTAATCATCATTAGTATTGTAATCAAGTTTAGTAAGTGATTAATAGCCTAATTAACATGATTAAGTTAAGCTAATCAGTTTAGAGCTAACTAGTTAAGCTCCTTGTAATCCGGTTTTGTAAAGCATTTAGGAGGTATTTTCTGATTCTAGCCACCTCAAGCTTAGATGAATGTCTTGGAAGTGTAATAAGGACCATGTGAAGTTCACATGGGCAAAGAGCTCATCAAATGAGAAAAGAGACTTCAGCAAGGAAAGCTATTTTCCCAGCATCTCACGTTCAGCAGCATCATGTTCTTCCTTTTGGGCAATGATCATTCCTTCTCCAATTGGCTTGAGCTTTTGAGATATTTACTTTAAGATATGTATTTTAATGTCCAATTGGTAGTTCTTCTGTTTTCACTCGTCCAATAGGGTAGCTAAGCTAATTATTAGAAGTGTGCTGTAATGGTTGTAATTTTTGTTTCTTCTATTTTATTAGCCTAGTTGGCATAGCTAAATTTCCAAATGAGCTATTTTTGGACATGTTGTAGCCATATAAGTTAGCTTTGTACTCCTTTTGGAATTAAGTCATTTGAATGAAAATTGAAAGTTTTATGCTCAAAACTAGCTGTGTGCTAATGTTCTACCGGTCAGTTTTAGACCTTTATCAAATCTTTGCTTAATTCTTCACTTAAACGTTGATTTTAGTGATTGAAATCACAAAGTAGACTCAAGTTAAAAGCTTATTGTTATACTTAGTCTTTGATTGGTGGTAATTTGGTTGTGAAAAGTGGTGGTTGTTCAACTTGTTTGAACCGGTTTGATACAAACTTTTATGTTCTCTTTCTTTGTTCTTATTTACTTGTTTGAATGCTCTTGAATGCTTCATCAATATGTATCATTTGGTATCAGAGCTGTAGGTTGATTAAGAGCATTCTAATTCATCCCATAAACACATTAAACACACATACAAAACACACAATCCCCCCCAAAACCGAACCTAATCTAAGCCAAACACACTTCTTTTCTTCTTTCTAGCCTAACTTTCATTGAGGTTGAATCAATCATGAGTGGAGGTGAAGAAAATCAGTTTAGAAGGGGTATGAACTTGAGTGAAGCAAGGTTGGTAGGAGTGGAGAATCAAATAGCCACTTTGAGTGAAAAATGGCTAATTTGATGACTGTTGTTAGAGAGGGGTTTAGAGGACCTTTAAGGAGAGAAAATGTGGAGGATGAAGGGTAGCTTATGAGAGTAGTGAGGAGGTTTCTCTGAGTCTTCAAGAACTAGGAGAAAAGCCACGAAAAGATGATTTTAGAGACATAAAGTTAGAAGTTCCTGAGTTTGATGGAAACCTTAATCCAGATGTTTACTTTGGAGTGGGTTTCAAGGTGTGATAGGATCTTTGAAGCTTAAGGAGTATGATGATGTTAAAGCCTTTAAGGTTGCTGTAGCTAAGCTAAAGGGGTATGCATCCCTTTGGTGGGAGAATGTTGTTTTAGCTAGGAGTAGAAAACATAAGCCTAAGATTAAGAGTTGGATTAAACTTAAGAAGAAGATGAAAGAGAAGTTTTTACCTTCTACTTATACTCTTGATTTATATACCAACTTGCTGAATTGTCTCAAGATCATAAAGGAGTGGAACATTACATACATGAGTTTGAAAATTGATGATGAAACTTGATGTACAAGAGAGGGAGGAGCAAACTATGGCACGTTTTCTAGGAGGATTAGAAAAGGACATTAGGAGGAAGGTGGAGTTACAACCTTATTCTACCTTGGATGAACTCTTTAAGTTTGCTTTAAAAGTTGAAAAACATCAAAAGGAGAGAAAGAAGAAGATGGCGTGGAGAGATAACAAGGAGGAAGACTCATCTTACACTCCACAAGATGAACCAGCAAAGGCCAAAACCAAGGCCAAAAGAAGCTCACCAAGAAGGAGGATGTCAAGTGCTACAAATGCCAAGGCTATGGCCATTATGCAACAAAGTGTCCTAACAAGAGAGTCATGACTCTTGTTGACATTCAAGCCATAGAAGAAGAAGCATCCAAGCAACAAGAAGAAGAGGAGCAGGTGGAAGAAGTGGTGATTGAACCAATCCAAGAAGGTCCATTACTCATAACAAGAAGATTACTCCATGAAGAGGGGTGCTCCAAAGCCTCACGAAAAGGGAGCAGATTTTCAAGCAAGTTGTGAAGTGGAAAGCAAGAAATGTTCACTTGTGATAGATAGTGGGAGTTGCGCCAATCTAGTGTCCTTAAACATGGTTAAGGAAATGAAGCTTCCATTGATCCAGCATCCAAAACCCTACCTTCTTCAATGGGTTAATCATGAAGCTTCAATTGAAATTTCTAACCAAGCACTAATTTGTTTTTCTTTTGGCAGCTATTATGAAGATAAGGTGCTTTGTGATGTGTTACCCATGGAGGCTTGTGAAATCTTATTAGGAAGGCCTTGGATGTATGATAGGCGTGTGCAACATGATGGTTATGAAAACATATATAGCCTAGAAACAAACCTTCAATCCATTACACTTGAACCATTCATTTTGAAACCAAAATCCACTGAAAATAGTGAGCTACATGAAAACAATTTGAGTGCAAACCTTATACCAATAAAAGAAAAGACTGAAAAAAAGATAAACCAAGAAAGAATTCAAGAAGGGGAGTGCCCTAATAATAAATTTCATGTTTCAGGTGAAAAAGAGAACAAGATTCGAGGACGAATCTTACTTCAAGAAGGGGAGAAGTGAAGCATATGCATTTGACCTGATCTTGAAATTAATCATAAGTTTGTTTAATTTCTGGGTTTGGTTAATATTGAGGATTATTAAGGTCTTTAAGGGCTTAAATTGTCCTAATCAAGGTGATAATAAGCTTAACTAGCTCGGTTTTCCCTAAAACTTTACTTAAGCATCTTAATTAGGTTAATCTTTTGCTAATCTCCTTTTAAGCTAGATTAATTAGTACTAATGATACTTAATCATCATTAGGTATTGATAATCAAGTTTAGTAGGTGATTAATAGCCTAATTACATGATTAAGTTAAGCTAATCAAGTTTAGAGCTAATCTAGCTTAAGCTCCTTGTAATCCGATTTTGTAAAGCATTTAGGAGGCTTAATTTTCTGAAATTCTAAGCCACCTCAAGCTTAGGATGATGTCTTGGAAGTGTAGAAGGACCATGTGAAGTTCACATGGGCAAAGGAGCTTCATCAAATGAGAAGAAGAGACTTCAAAGCAAGGAAAGCTATTCTTCCCAGCATCTCACGTCCAGCAGCATCATGTTCTTCCCTTTTGGGCAATGATCATTCCTTCTCCAATTGGCTTGAGCTTTTGATGATATTTACTTTAAGATATGTATTTTAATGTCCAATTGGTAGTTCTTCTGTTTTCACTCTTCCAATAGGTTAGCTAAGCTAATTATTAGAAGTGTGCTGTAATGGTTGTAATTTTTGTTTCTTCTATTTTATTAGCCTAGTTGGCATAGCTAAATTCTTCCAAATGAGCTAATTTTTGGACATGTTGTAGACATATAAGTTAGATTTGTACTCCTTTTGGAATTAGATCATTTGAATGAAAATTGAAAGTTTTATGCTCAAAATACTCAGCTGTGTGCTAAGTGTTCTACCGGGTCAGTTTTAGATCTTTATCAAATCTTTGCTTAATTCCTTCACTTAAACGTTGATTTTAGTGATTGAATCACAAAGTAGACTCAAGCTAAAAGCTTATTGTTATAGCTTAGTCTTTGATTGGTGGTAATTTGGTTGTGGAAAGTGGTGGTTGTTCAATTGTTTGAACCGGTTTGATACAAACTCTTATGTTCTCTTTCTTTGTTCTTACTTATTTGTTCGAATGCTCTTGAATGCTTAATCAATATGTATCATTTGGTATCAGAGCTGTAGGTTGATTAAGAGCATTCTAATTCATCCCTTAAACACATTAAACACACATACAAAACTCAAACACAATCCCCCCCCAAAACCGAACCTAATACTAAGCCAAACACACTTCTTTTCTTCTTTCTAGCCTAACTTTCATTGAGGTTGAATCAATCATGAGTGGAGGTGAAGAAAATCAGTTTAGAAGGGGTATGAACTTGAGTGAACTAGGTTGGTAGGAGTGGAGAATCAAATAGCCACTTTGAGTGAGCAAATGGCTAATTTGATGACTGTTGTTAGAGAGGGGTTTAGAGGACCTTTAAGGAGAGAAAATGTGGAGGATAAGGGGTAGCTTATGAAGTAGTGAGGAGGTTGTCTCTGAGTCTTCAAGAACTAGGAGAAAGCCCACGAAAACAGATGATTTTAGAGACATAAAGTTAGAAGTTCCTGAGTTTGATGGAAACCTTAATCCAGATGTTTACTTGGAGTGGGTTTCAAGGTGTGATAGGATCTTTGAGCTTAAGGAGTATGATGATTCAAAGGCTTTTAAGGTTGCTGTAGCTAAGCTAAAGGGGTATGCATCCCTTTGGTGGGAGAATGTTGTTTTAGCTAGGAGTAGAAAACATAAGCCTAAGATTAAGAGTTGGATTAAACTTAAGAAGAAGATGAAAGAGAAGTTTTTACCTTCTACTTATACTCTTGATTTATATAGCCAACTTGCTGAATTGTCTCAAGATCATAAAGGAGTGGAACATTACATACATGAGTTTGAAAATTTGATGATGAAACTTGATGTACAATAGAGGGAGGAGCAAACTATGGCACGTTTTCTAGGAGGATTAGAAAAGGACATTAGGAGGAAGGTGGAGTTACAACCTTATTCTACCTTGGATGAACTCTTTAAGTTTGCTTTAAAAGTTGAAAAACATCAAAAGGAGAGAAAGAAGAAGATGGCGTGGAGAGATAACAAGGAGGAAGACTCATCTTACACTCCACAAGATGAACCAGCAAAGGCCAAAACCAAGGCCAAAAGAAGCTCACAAGAAGGAGGATGTCAAGTGCTACAAATGCCAAGGCTATGGCCATTATGCAACAAAGTTTCTAACAAGAGAGTCATGACTCTTGTAGACATTCAAGCCATAGAAGAAGAAGCATCCAAGCAACAAGAAGAAGAGGAGCAGGTGGAAGAAGTGGTGATTGAACCAATCCAAGAAGGTCCATTACTCATAACAAGAAGATTACTCCATGAAGAGGGGTGCTCCAAAGGCCTCACGAAAAGGGAGCAGATTTTCAAGACAAGTTGTGAAGTGGAAAGCAAGAAATGTTCACTTGTGATAGATAGTGGGAGTTGCGCCAATCTAGTGTCCTTAAACATGGTTAAGGAAATGAAGCTTCCATTGATCCAGCATCCAAAACCCTACCTTCTTCAATGGGTTAATCATGAAAGCTTCAATTGAAATTTCTAACCAAGCACTAATTTGTTTTTCTTTTGGCAGCTATTATGAAGATAAGTGCTTTGTGATGTGTTACCCATGGAGGCTTGTGAAATCTTATTAGGAAGGCCTTGGATGTATGATAGGCGTGTGCAACATGATGGTTATGAAAACATATATAGCCTAGAAACAAACCTTCAATCCATTACACTTGAACCATTCATTTTGAAACCAAAATCCACTGAAAATAGTGAGCTACATGAAAACAATTTGAGTGCAAACCTTATACCAATAAAAGAAAAGACTGAAAAAAAGAAAACCAAGAAAGAATTCAAGAAGGGGAGTGCCTAAAATAAATTTCATGTTTCAGGTGAAAAAGAGAACAAGATTCGAGGACGAATCTTACTTCAAGAAGGGGAGATGAAGCATATGCATTTGACCTGATCTTGAAATTAATCATAAGTTTGTTTAATTTCTGGGTTTGGTTAATATTGAGGATTATTAAGGTCTTTAAGGGCTTAAATTGTCCTAATCAAGGTGATAATAAGCTTAACTAGCTCGGTTTTCCTAAAACTTACTTAAGCATCTTAATTAGGTTAATCTTTTGCTAATCTCTTTTAAGCAGATTAATTATACTAATGATACTTAATCATCATTAGTATTGTAATCAAGTTTAGTAGTGATTAATAGCCTAATTACATGATTAAGTTAAGCTAATCAGTTTAAGAGCTAATCTAGCTTAAGCTCCTTGTAATCCGATTTTGTAAAGCATTTAGGAGCTTAATTTCTGAATTCTAAGCCACCTCAAGCTTAGATGATGTCTTGGAAGTGTAGAAAGGACCATGTGAAGTTCACATGGGCAAAGAGCTCATCAAATGAGAAGAAGAGACTTCAAGCAAGGAAAGCTATTCTTCCCAGCATCTCACGTTCAGCAGCATCATTTCTTCCTTTTGGGCAATGATCATTCCTTCTCCAATTGGCTTGAGCTTTTGATATTTACTTTAAGATATGTATTTTAATGTCCAATTGGTAGTTCTTCTGTTTTCACTCTTCCAATAGGTTAGCTAAGCTAATTATTAGAAGTGTGCTGTAATGGTTGTAATTTTTGTTTCTTCTATTTTATTAGCCTAGTTGGCATAGCTAAATCTGTCCAAATGAGCTATTTTGGACATGTTGTAGCATATAAGTTATTTGTACTCCTTTTGGAATTAGTCATTTGAATGAAAATTGAAAGTTTTATGCTCAAAATACTAGCTGTGTGCTAGTTTCTACCGGTCAGTTTAGACTTTATCAAATCTTTGCTTAATTCTTCACTTAACGTTGATTTAGTGATTGAATCCAAAGTAGACTCAAGTTAAAGCTTATTGTTATAGCTTAGTCTTTGATTGGTGGTAATTTGGTTGTGAAAGTGGTGGTTGTTCAATTGTTTGAACCGGTTTGATACAAACTCTTATGTTCTCTTTCTTTGTCCTTTCTTGATTGTTCGAATGCTCTTGAATGCTTAATCAATATGTATCATTTGGTATCAGAGCTGTAGGTTGATTAAGAGCATTCTAATTCATCCCTTAAACACATTAAACACACATACAAAACCAAACACAATCCCCCCCAAAACCGAACCTAATTCTAAGCCAAACACACTTCTTTTCTTCTTTCTAGCCTAACTTTCATTGAGGTTGAATCAATCATGAGTGGAGGTGAAGAAAATCAGTTTAGAAGGGTATGAACTTGAGTGAACAGGTTGGTAGGAGTGGAGAATCAAATAGCCACTTTGAGTGCAAATGGCTAATTTGATGACTGTTGTTAGAGAGGGGTTTAGAGGACCTTTAAGGAGAGAAAATGTGGAGGATAAGGGTAGCTTATGAGATAGTGAGGAGGTTGTCTCTGATCTTCAAGAACTAGGAGAAAGCCACGAAAACAGATGATTTTAGAGACATTAAAGTTAGAAGTTCCTGAGTTTGATGGAAACCTTAATCCAGATGTTTACTTGGAGTGGGTTTCAAGGTGTGATAGGATCTTTGAGCTTAAGGAGTATGATGATTCAAAGGCTTTTAAGGTTGCTGTAGCTAAGCTAAAGGGGTATGCATCCCTTTGGTGGGAGAATGTTGTTTTAGCTAGGAGTAGAAAACATAAGCCTAAGATTAAGAGTTGGATTAAACTTAAGAAGAAGATGAAGAGAAGTTTTTACCTTCTACTTATACTCTTGATTTATATAGCCAACTTGCTGAATTGCTCAAGATCATAAAGGAGTGGAACATTACATACATGAGTTTGAAAATTGATGATGAAACTTGATGTACAAGAGAGGGAGGAGCAAACTATGGCACGTTTTCTAGGAGGATTAGAAAAGGACATTAGGAGGAAGGTGGAGTTACAACCTTATTCTACCTTGGATGAACTCTTTAAGTTTGCTTTAAAAGTTGAAAAACACATCAAGGAGAAGAAGAAGAAGAAGATGGCATGGAGAGATAACAAGGAGGAAGACTCATCTTATAGTCCACAAGATGAACCAGCAAAGGCCGAAAACCAAGGCCAAAAGAAGCTCACCAAGAAGGAGGATGTCAAGTGCTACAAATGCCAAGGCTATGGCCATTATGCAACAAAGTGTTTAACAAGAGAGTCATGATTCTTGTAGACATTCAAGCCATAGAAGAAGAAGCATCCAAGCAACAGAAGAAGAGGAGAGGTGGAAGAAGTGGTGATTGAACCAATCCAAGAAGGTCCATTACTCATAACAAGAAGATTACTCCATGAAGAGGGGTGCTCCAAAGGCCTCACGAAAAGGGAGCAGATTTTCAAGACAAGTTGTGAAGTGGAAAGCAAGAAATGTTCACTTGTGATAGATAGTGGGAGTTGCGCCAATCTAGTGTCCTTAAACATGGTTAAGGAAATGAAGCTTCCATTGATCCAGCATCCAAAACCCTACCTTCTTCAATGGGTTAATCATGAAGCTTCAATTGAAATTTCTAACCAAGCACTAATTTTTTTTCTTTTGGCAGCTATTATGAAGATAAGGTGCTTTGTGATGTGTTACCCATGGAGGCTTGTGAAATCTATTAGGAAGGCCTTGGATGTATGATAGGCGTGTGCAACATGATGGTTATGAAAACATATATAGCCTAGAAACAAACCTTCAATCCATTACACTTGAACCATTCATTTTGAAACCAAAATCCACTGAAAATAGTGAGCTACATGAAAACAATTTGAGTGCAAACCTTATACCAATAAAAGAAAAGACTGAAAAAAAGAAAAACCAAGAAAGAATTCAAGAAGGGGAGTGCCTAACAATAAATTTCATGTTTCAGGTGAAAAAGAGAACAAGATTCGAGGACGAATCTTACTTCAAGAAGGGGAGAATGAAGCATATGCATTTGACCTGATCTTGAAATTAATCATAAGTTTGTTTAATTTCTGGGTTTGGTTAATATTGAGGATTATTAAGGTCTTTAAGGGCTTAAATTGTCCTAATCAAGGTGATAATAAGCTTAACTAGCTCGGTTTTCCTAAAACTTTACTTAAGCATCTTAATTAGGTTAATCTTTTGCTAATCTCTTTTAAGCTAGATTAATTAGTACTAATGATACCTTAATCATCATTAGTATTGATAATCAAGTTTAGTAGGTGATTAAATAGCCTAATTACATGATTAAGTTAAGCTAATCAAGTTTAGAGCTAATCTAGCTTAAGCTCCTTGTAATCCGATTTTGTAAAGCATTTAGGAGGCTTAATTTTCTGAAATTCAGCCACCTCAAGCTTAGGATGATTCTTGGAAGTGTAGAAGGACCATGTGAAGTTCACATGGGCAAAGAGCTTCATCAAATGAGAAGAAGAGACTTCAAAGCAAGGAAAGCTTTCTTCCCAGCATCTCACGTCCAGCAGCATCATGTTCTTCCTTTTGGGCAATGATCATTCCTTCTCCAATTGGCTTGAGCTTTTGATGATATTTACTTTAAGATTTATTTTAATGTCCAATTGGTAGTTCTTCTGTTTTCACTCGTCCAATAGGGTAGCTAAGCTAATTATTAGAAGTGTGCTGTAATGGTTGTAATTTTTGTTTCTTGTATTTATTAGCCTAGTTGGAATAGCTAAATCTTCCAAATGAGCTAATTTTTGGACATGTTGTAGCCATATAAGTTAGACTTGTACTCCTTTTGGAATTAGATCATTTGAATGAAAATTGAAAGTTTTATGCTCAAAATACTCAGCTGTGTGCTAAGTGTTCTACCGGGCAGTTTAGACCTTTATCAAATCTTTGCTTAATTCTTCACTTAAACGTTGATTTAGTGATTGAATCCAAAGTAGACTCAAGTAAAGCTTATTGTTATAGCTTAGTCTTGATTGGTGGTAATTTGGTTGTGAAAGTGGTGGTTGTTCAACTTGTTGAACCGGTTTGATACAAACTCTTATGTTCTCTTTCTTTGTTCTTACTTAATTGTTCGAATGCTCTTGAATGCTTAATCAATATGTATCATTTGGTATCAGAGCTGTAGGTTGATTAAGAGCATTCTAATTCACCCTTAAACACATTAAACACACATACAAAACTCAAACACAATCCCCCCCAAAACGAACCTAATTCTAAGCCAAACACACTTCTTTTCTTCTTTCTAGCCTAACTTTCATTGAGGTTGAATCAATCATGAGTGGAGGTGAAGAAAATCAGTTTAGAAGGGGTATGAACTTGAGTGAAGCAAGGTTGTAGGAGTGGAGAATCAAATAGCCACTTTGAGTGGCAAATGGCTAATTTGATGACTGTTGTTAGAGAGGGGTTTAGAGGACCTTTAAGGAGAGAAAATGTGGAGGATAAAGGGGTAGCTTATGAGAGTAGTGAGGAGGTTGTCTCTGAGTCTTCAAAGAACTAGGAGAAAGCCACGAAAAAGATGATTTTAGAGACATAAAGTTAGAAGTTCCTGGAGTTTGATAGGAAACCTTAATCCAGATGTTTACTTGGAGTGGGTTTCAAGGTGTGATAGGATCTTTGAGCTTAAGGAGTATGATGATTCAAAGGCTTTTAAGGTTGCTGTAGCTAAGCTAAAGGGGTATGCATCCCTTTGGTGGGAGAATGTTGTTTTAGCTAGGAGTAGAAAACATAAGCCTAAGATTAAGAGTTGGATTAAACTTAAGAAGAAGATGAAAGAGAAGTTTTTACCTTCTACTTATACTCTTGATTTATATAGCCAACTTGCTGAATTGTCTCAAGATCATAAAGGAGTGGAACATTACATACATGAGTTTGAAAATTTGATGATGAAACTTGATGTACAAGAGAGGGAGGAGCAAACTATGGCACGTTTTCTAGGAGGATTAGAAAAGGACATTAGGAGGAAGGTGGAGTTACAACCTTATTCTATCCTTGGATGAACTCTTTAAGTTGCTTTAAAAGTTGAAAAACACATCAAGGAAAGAAGAAGAAGATGGCGTGGAGAGAGTATACAAGGAGGAAGAACTCATCTTACACTCACAAGATGAACCAGCAAAGGCCGAAAACCAAGGCCAAAAGAAGCTCACCAAGAAGGAGGATGTCAAGTGCTACAAATGCCAAGGCTATGGCCATTATGCAACAAAGTGTTCTAACAAGAGAGTCATGACTCTTGTTGATTCAACCATAGAAGAAGAAGCATCCAAGCAACAAGAAGAAGAGGAGCAGGTGGAAGAAGTGGTGATTGAACCAATCCAAGAAGGTCCATTACTCATAACAAGAAGATTACTCCGTGAAGAGGGGTGCTCCAAAAGCCTCACGAAAAGGGAGCAGATTTTCAAGGCAAGTTGTGAAGTGGAAAGCAAGAAATGTTCACTTGTGATAGATAGTGGGAGTTGCGCCAATCTAGTGTCCTTAAACATGGTTAAGGAAATGAAGCTTCCATTGATCCAGCATCCAAAACCCTACCTTTTCAATGGGTTAATCATGAAGCTTCAATTGAAATTTCTAACAAGCACTAATTTGTTTTTCTTTTGGCAGCTATTATGAAGATAAGGTGCTTTGTGATGTGTTACCCATGAAGGCTTGTGAAATCTTATTAGGAAGGCCTTGGATGTATGATAGGCGTGTGCAACATGATGGTTATGAAAACATATATAGCCTAGAAACAAACCTTCAATCCATTACACTTGAACCATTCATTTTGAAACCAAAATCCACTGAAAATAGTGAGCTACATGAAAACAATTTGAGTGCAAACCTTATACCAATAAAAGAAAAGACTGAAAAAAAAGATAAACCAAGAAAGAATTCAAGAAGGGGAGTGCCCTAATAATAAATTTCATGTTTCAGGTGAAAAAGAGAACAAGATTCGAGGACGAATCTTACTTCAAGAAGGGGAGAGTGAAGCATATGCATTTGACCTGATCTTGAAATTTATCATAAGTTTGTTTAATTTCTGGGTTTGGTTAATATTGAGGATTATTAAGGTCTTTAAGGGCTTAAATTGTCCTAATCAAGGTGATAATAAGCTTAACTAGCTCGGTTTTCCCTAAAACTTTACTTAAGCATCTTAATTAGGTTAATCTTTTGCTAATCTCCTTTTAAGCTAGATTAATTAGTACTAATGATACTTTAATCATCATTAGGTATTGATAATCAAGTTTAGTAGGTGATTAAATAGCCTAATTACATGATTAAGTTAAGCTAATCAAGTTTAGAGCTAATCTAGCTTAAGCTCCTTGTAATCCGATTTTGTAAAGCATTTAGGAGGCTTAATTTTCTGAAATTTCTAAGCCACCTCAAGCTTAGGATGATGTCTTGGAAGTGTAGAAGGACCATGTGAAGTTCACATGGGCAAGAGGAGCTTCATCAAATGAGAAGAAGAGACTTCAAAGCAAGGAAAGCTATTCTTCCCAGCATCTCACGTCCAGCAGCATCATGTTCTTCCCTTTTGGGCAATGATCATTCCTTCTCCAATTGGCTTGAGCTTTGATGATATTTACTTTAAGATAGTATATTTTAATGTCCAATTGGTAGTTCTTCTGTTTTCACTCTTCCAATAGGTTAGCTAAGCTAATTATTAGAAGTGTGCTGTAATGGTTGTAATTTTTGTTTCTTCTATTTTACTAGCCTAGTTGGCATAGCTAAATTCTTCCAAATGAGCTAATTGTTGGACATGTTGTAGACATATAAGTTAGATTTGTACTCCTTTTGGAATTAGATCATTTGAATGAAAATTGAAAGTTTTATGCTCAAAATACTCAGCTGTGTGCTAAGTGTTCTACCGGGTCAGTTTTAGATCTTTATCAAATCTTTGCTGAATTCCTTCACTTAAACGTTGATTTTAGTGATTGAATCACAAAGTAGACTCAAGCTAAAAGCTTATTGTTATAGCTTAGTCTTTGATTGGTGGTAATTTGGTTGTGGAAAGTGGTGGTTGTTCAATTGTTTGAACCGGTTTGATACAAACTCTTATGTTCTCTTTCTTTGTTCTTACTTATTTGTTCGAATGCTCTTGAATGCTTAATCAATATGTATCATTTGGTATCAGAGCTGTAGGTTGATTAAGAGCATTCTAATTCATCCCTTAAACACATTAAACACACATACAAAACTCAAACACAATCCCCCCCAAAACCGAACCTAATACTAAGCCAAACACACTTCTTTTCTTCTTTCTAGCCTAACTTTCATTGAGGTTGAATCAATCATGAGTGGAGGTGAAGAAAATCAGTTTAGAAGGGGTATGAACTTGAGTGAATTAGGTTGGTAGGAGTGGAGAATCAAATAGCCACTTTGAGTGAGCAAATGGCTAATTTGATGACTGTTGTTAGAGAGGGGTTTAGAGGACCTTTAAGGAGAGAAAATGTGGAGGATGAAGGGGTAGCTTATGAGAGTAGTGAGGAGGTTGTCTCTGAGTCTTCAAGAACTAGGAGAAAGCCACGAAAACAGATGATTTTAGAGACATAAAGTTAGAAGTTCCTGAGTTTGATGGAAACCTTAATCCAGATGTTTACTTGGAGTGGGTTTCAAGGTGTGATAGGATCTTTGAGCTTAAGGAGTATGATGATTCAAAGGCTTTTAAGGTTGCTGTAGCTAAGCTAAAGGGGTATGCATCCCTTTGGTGGGAAATGTTGTTTTAGCTAGGAGTAGAAAACATAAGCCTAAGATTAAGAGTTGGATTAAACTTAAGAAGAAGATGAAAGAGAAGTTTTTACCTTCTACTTATACTCTTGATTTATATAGCCAACTTGCTGAATTGTCTCAAGATCATAAAGGAGTGGAACATTACATACATGAGTTTGAAAAATTGATGATGAAACTTGATGTACAAGAGAGGGAGGAGCAAACTATGGCACGTTTTCTAGGAGGATTAGAAAAGGACATTAGGAGGAAGGTGGAGTTACAACCTTATTCTACCTTGGATGAACTCTTTAAGTTTGCTTTAAAAGTTGAAAAACATCAAAAGGAGAGAAAGAAGAAGATGGCGTGGAGAGATAACAAGGAGGAAGACTCATCTTACATCCACAAGATGAACCAGCAAAGGCCGAAAACCAAGGCCAAAAGAAGCTCACCAAGAAGGAGGATGTCAAGTGCTACAAATGCCAAGGCTATGGCCATTATGCAACAAAGTGTTCTAACAAGAGAGTCATGACTCTTGTAGACATTCAAGCCATAGAAGAAGAAGCATCCAAGCAACAAGAAGAAGAGGAGCAGGTGGAAGAAGTGGTGATTGAACCAATCCAAGAAGGTCCATTACTCATAACAAGAAGATTACTCCATGAAGAGGGGTGCTCCAAAGGCCTCACGAAAAGGGAGCAGATTTTCAAGACAAGTTGTGAAGTGGAAACAAGAAATGTTCACTTGTGATAGATAGTGGGAGTTGCGCCAATCTAGTGTCCTTAAACATGGTTAAGGAAATGAAGCTTCCATTGATCCAGCATCCAAAACCCTACCTTCTTCAATGGGTTAATCATGAAGCTTCAATTGAAATTTCTAACCAAGCACTAATTTGTTTTTCTTTTGGCAGCTATTATGAAGATAAGGTGCTTTGTGATGTGTTACCCATGGAGGCTTGTGAAATCTATTAGGAAGGCCTTGGATGTATGATAGGCGTGTGCAACATGATGGTTATGAAAACATATATAGCCTAGAAACAAACCTTCAATCCATTACACTTGAACCATTCATTTTGAAACCAAAATCCACTGAAAATAGTGAGCTACATGAAAACAATTTGAGTGCAAACCTTATACCAATAAAAGAAAAGACTGAAAAAAAGAAAAACCAAGAAAGAATTCAAGAAGGGGAGTGCCCTAACAATAAATTTCATGTTTCAGGTGAAAAAGAGAACAAGATTCGAGGACGAATCTTACTTCAAGAAGGGGAGAATGAAGCATATGCATTTGACCTGATCTTGAAATTAATCATAAGTTTGTTTAATTTCTGGGTTTGGTTAATATTGAGGATTATTAAGGTCTTTAAGGGCTTAAATTGTCCTAATCAAGGTGATAATAAGCTTAACTAGCTCGGTTTTCCCTAAAACTTTACTTAAGCATCTTAATTAGGTTAATCTTTTGCTAATCTCCTTTTAAGCTAGATTAATTAGTACTAATGATACCTTAATCATCATTAGGTATTGATAATCAAGTTTAGTAGGTGATTAACTAGCCTAATTACATGATTAAGTTAAGCTAATCAATTTAGAGCTAATCTAGCTTAAGCTCCTTGTAATCCGATTTTGTAAAGCATTTAGGAGGCTTAATTTTCTGAAATTCTAAGCCACCTCAAGCTTAGGATGATCTCTTGGAAGTGTAGAAGGACCATGTGAAGTTCACATGGGCAAAGGAGCTTCATCAAATGAGAAGAAGAGACTTCAAAGCAAGGAAAGCTATTCTTCCCAGCATCTCACGTCCAGCAGCATCATGTTCTTCCCTTTTGGGCAATGATCATTCCTTCTCCAATTGGCTTGAGCTTTTGATGATATTTACTTTAAGATATTTATTTTCCAATTGGTAGTTCTTCTGTTTTCACTCGTCCAATAGGGTAGCTATGCTAATTATTATTAGAAGTGTGCTGTAATGGTTGTAATTTTTGTTTCTTCTAATTTATTAGCCTAGTTGGCATAGCTAAATTCTTCCAAATGAGCTAATTTTTGGACATGTTGTAGCCATATAAGTTAGACTTGTACTCCTTTTGGAATTAGATCATTTGAATGAAAATTGAAAGTTTTATGCTCAAAATACTCAGCTGTGTGCTAAGTGTTCTATCCGGGTCAGTTTTAGACCTTTATCAAATCTTTGCTTAATTCCTTCACTTAAACGTTGATTTTAGTGATTGAATCACAAATAGACTCAAGCTAAAACTTATTGTTATAGCTTAGTCTTTGATTGGTGGTAATTTGGTTGTGGAAAGTGGTGGTTGTTCAATTGTTTGAACCGGTTTGATACAAACTCTTATGTTCTCTTTCTTTGTTCTTACTTATTTGTTCGAATGCTCTTGAATGCTTAATCAACATGTATCATTTGATATCAGAGCTGTAGGTTGATTAAGAGCATTCTAATTCATCCCTTAAACAAATTAAACACACATACAAAACTCAAACACAATCCCCCCCAAAACCGAACCTAATTCTAAGCCAAACACACTTCTTTTCTTCTTTCTAGCCTAACTTTCATTGAGGTTGAATCAATCATGAGTGGAGGTGAAGAAAATCAGTTTAGAAGGGGTATAAACTTGAGTGAAGCTAGGTTGGTAGGAGTGGAGAATCAAATAGCCACTTTGAGTGAGCAAATGGCTAATTTGATGACTGTTGTTAGAGAGGGGTTTAGAGGACCTTTAAGGAGAGAAAATGTGGAGGATGAAGGGTAGCTTATGAGAGTAGTGAGGAGGTTGTCTCTGAGTCTTCAAGAACTAGGAGAAAGCCACGAAAACAGATGATTTTAGAGACATAAAGTTAGAAGTTCCTGAGTTTGATGGAAACCTTAATCCAGATGTTTACTTGGAGTGGGTTTCAAGGTGTGATAGGATCTTTGAGCTTAAGGAGTATGATGATTCAAAGGCTTTTAAGGTTGCTGTAGCTAAGCTAAAGGGGTATGCATCCCTTTGGTGGGAGAATGTTGTTTTAGCTAGGAGTAGAAAACATAAGCCTAAGATTAAGAGTTGGATTAAACTTAAGAAGAAGATGAAAGAGAAGTTTTTACCTTCTACTTATACTCTTGATTTATATAGCCAACTTGCTGAATTGTCTCAAGATCATAAAGGAGTGGAACATTACATACATGAGTTTGAAAATTTGATGAAACTTGATGTACAAGAGAGGGAGGAGCAAACTATGGCACGTTTTCTAGGAGGATTAGAAAAGGACATTAGGAGGAAGGTGGAGTTACAACCTTATTCTACCTTGGATGAACTCTTTAAGTTTGCTTTAAAAGTTGAAAAACACATCAAGGAAGAAGAAGAAGATGGCGTGGAGAGATAACAAGGAGGAAGACTCATCTTACACTCCACAAGATGAACCAGCAAAGGCCGAAAACCAAGGCCAAAAGAAGCTCACCAAGAAGGAGGATGTCAAGTGCTACAAATGCCAAGGCTATGGCCATTATGCAACAAAGTGTCCTAACAAGAGAGTCATGACTCTTGTAGACATTCAAGCCATAGAAGAAGAAGCATCCAAGCAACAAGAAGAAGAGGAGCAGGTGGAAGAAGTGGTGATTGAACCAATCCAAGAAGGTCCATTACTCATAACAAGAAGATTACTCCATGAAGAGGGGTGCTCCAAAGGCCTCACGAAAAGGGAGCAGATTTTCAAGACAAGTTGTGAAGTGGAAAGCAAGAAATGTTCACTTGTGATAGATAGTGGGAGTTGCGCCAATCTAGTGTCCTTAAACATGGTTAAGGAAATGAAGCTTCCATTGATCCAGCATCCAAAACCCTACCTTCTTCAATGGGTTAATCATGAAGCTTCAATTGAAATTTCTAACCAAGCACTAATTTGTTTTTCTTTTGGCAGCTATTATGAAGATAAGGTGCTTTGTGATGTGTTACCCATGAGGCTTGTGAAATCTTATTAGGAAGGCCTTGGATGTATGATAGGCGTGTGCAACATGATGGTTATGAAAACATATATAGCCTAGAAACAAACCTTCAATCCATTACACTTGAACCATTCATTTTGAAACCAAAATCCACTGAAAATAGTGAGCTACATGAAAACAATTTGAGTGCAAACCTTATACCAATAAAAGAAAAGACTGAAAAAAGAAAAACCAAGAAAGAATTCAAGAAGGGGAGTGCCCTAACAATAAATTTCATGTTTCAGGTGAAAAAGAAACAAGATTCGAGGACGAATCTTACTTCAAGAAGGGGAGAATGAAGCATATGCATTTGACCTGATCTTGAAATTATCATAAGTTTGTTTAATTTCTGGTTTGGTTAATATTGAGGATTATTAAGGTCTTTAAGGGCTTAAATTGTCCTAATCAAGGTGATAATAAGCTTAACTAGCTCGGTTTTCCCTAAAACTTTACTTAAGCATCTTAATTAGGTTAATCTTTTGCTAATCTCCTTTTAAGCAATATTAATTAGTACTAATGATACCTTAATCATCATTAGGTATTGATAATCAAGTTTAGTAGGTGATTAACTAGCCTAATTACATGATTAAGTTAAGCTAATCAAGTTTAGAGCCAATCTAGCTTAAGCTCCTTGTAATCCGATTTGTAAAGCATTTAGGAGGCTTAATTTTCTGAAATTCTAACCACCTCAAGCTTAGGATGATCTCTTGGAAGTGTAGAAGGACCATGTGAAGTTCACATGGGCTAAAGGAGCTTCATCAAATGAGAAGAAGAGACTTCAAAGCAAGGAAAGCTATTCTGCCCAGCATCTCACGTCCAGCAGCATCATGTTCTTTCCTTTTGGGCAATGATATTCCTTTCCAATTGGCTTGAGCTTTTGAGGATATTTACTTTAAGATATGTATTTTAATGTCCAATTGGTAGTTCTTCTGTTTTCACTCGTCCAATAGGGTAGCTAAGCTAATTATTAGAAGTGTGCTGTAATGGTTGTAATTTTTGTTTCTTCTATTTTATTAGCCTAGTTGGCATAGCTAAAGTCGTCCAAATGATCTGATTTTTGGACATGTTGTAGCTATATAAGTTAGCTTTGTACTCCTTTTGGAATTGGATCATTTAAATGAAAATTTAAAGTTTTATGCTCAAAATACTCAGCTGTGTGCTAAGTGTTCTACCGGGTCAGTTTTAGACCTTTATCAAATCTTTGCTTAATTCCTTCACTTAAACGTTGATTTTAGTGATTGAATCACAACGTAGACTCAAGCTAGAAGCTTATTGTTATAGATTAGTCTTTGATTGGTGGTAATTTGATTATGGAAAGTGGTGGTTGTTCAATTGTTTGAACCGGTTTGATACAAACTCTTATGTTCTCTTTCTTTGTTCTTACTTACTTGTTCGAATTCTCTTGAATGCTTAATCAATATGTATCAATGGTAAGTACACAAAGTCCACTTGAATTGATTCACATGGACTTATGTGGCCTTGTACGTATCCAAAGCAGATCAGGTAAGAGTTATGTACTAGTTATGGTTGATGATTTTTCAAGGTACACTTGGGTTATTTTTCTTCATAGCAAAGATGAAACTTTTAATGAATTTGTGACCTTTGCTAAAAGAATTCAAAGGGTAAGTGGTTTAAAACATTTACGTTCTGACCATGGTAAGGAGTTTGAAAACTCCAAGTTTGATTATTTTTGCAGCAATGAAGGACTAGATCACAACTTCTCTGCTCCTAGGACCCCACAACAACATGGCGTGGTAGAAAGGAAAAATCGTACTCTGGAGGACATGGTTAGAATAATGCTGATAGCCAGCAATCTTCCAAAGAACTTATGGGCAGAGGTAGTGAACATAGCTTGCTATATCATCAATAGGGTCATGCTGAGACCTATTACCTTGAAGACCCCCTACGAGATTCTCAAAGGAAGAAATCCAACATCTCTTACTTTAAAGTCTTTGGTTGTAGATGTTTTGTACACAATAATGGTAAGGATAATCCATGAAAATTTGATGCTAGAAGTGATGAAGTAGTTTTTATAGGATATGCTTTAAATAGTAAAACCTATATAGTCTATAACAAAAGAACAATGTGTGTTGAAGAAAGCATACATATCATCTTTGATGAAACTAACTCTCCGCAGGAACCATCTTATGAAAATAATTTTGAAATTGGATTAACTCGTTCTCAAGAGTCAACCACCTTTGGTGAGGAACTAACACCTGCAGGTACTGATAAGAAGCATATTCCTGAAAACGAGATGACTGCACCTGATCCTATTCCTCAAAGGGAACGGGCAGATGAAGGAACATAAGTAGAATAAATACAACCAGAAATTGAAGTAACTGAAGACCCTCAAGTTGAAGGAACAGGAACAAGGAGTTTTGAACCAAGGCCCTGGAAATACCAGAGAACCCATCCATTAGAGTTGGTAATAAGTGACATTGAGAAGGGAACACAGACAAGATCCCAACTCAAGAATTTTTGTGCATTCCAGGCCTTTATGTCCATGACAGAACCTCGAGATCACAATGATACCCTACTAAAGTCTGACTGGATAAATGCCATGCAAGAGGAACTGAATGAGTTCTAGAGGAACAAGGTCTGGCATATTGATACCAAGCCTAAGAACCAAAATGTGATTGGGCTAAAATGGATCTTCAGGAACAAGCTGGGTGAGCATGGAACAATCATAAGGAATAAAGCCAGACTTGTAGCTAAAGGGTACAATCAACAAGCAGTTATTGATTTCGATGAAACCTTTGCTCCTGTTGCTAGGTTAAAAGCTATTAGATTTTTAATTGCATTTGCTGCATTTATGAGGTTTAGGTTGTACTAAATGGACGTTAAATATGCTTTCTTAAATGGATATTTAATGGAAGACGTCTATGTTGAACAACCTCCCGGATATGAAAACCTTGATATTCCAAACCAAGTTTAGCTCTTATGGGCTGAAACAAGCTCTTAGATCTTGGTATGAAAGACTCTCAAAATTCTTGCTTTCAAATGATTTACTAAGATGCAAAGTTGATAGGACCCTGTTCCTTCGATCTAAAGGAACAAACACTCTAGTAGTACAAATTTATGTAGATGATATAATTTTTGGTGGTACTAACGAATCTCTTTGCAAGGAATTTGCTGATCTAATGAGTAGTAAATTTGAGATGAACATGATGGGAGAGTTGAACTTCTTTCTTGGTTTGCAAATCCGAAAAACTGAAAGAGGAACAATGATCCATCAGCAAAAATATGTGAAGGAACTATTGAAGAAGTGTGGACTTGAACACATAAAGACCAACCATACTCCTATAGGAACAAAAACAAGGTTGGATGTTGATCAAAGTAATAAAGTTGTAGATCAGAAAAAATACAGAGGTGTGATTGAATCTTTACTTTATCTAACTGCTAGTAAACCTGACATTTCGTTTAGTGTTGGTTTGTGTGCTAGATTCTAGTCAAATCCAAAGGAATCTCATTTGACAACCGTCAAAAGAAATCTTAGGTATTTGAAAGGAGGTGATGATCTTTGTTTGTTCTATCCTCGAAGTAACATCTTTGATCTAGTTAGCTACCTTTATGCTGACTATGCTAGAGACTTGGTAAATCGCAAAAGCACTTTTGGAATTGCTCAATTCCTATGAACAAGCTTAGTTTCTTGGAGTTCAAAGAAACAAAACATTGTTGCACTCTCAACAGCTGAGGCCAAGTATTTAGCAGCAGCTGCTTGTTGTTCCTAGGTATTATGGATTAAACAACAGGTACACGAATTTGGCATAAAATATAAGTGTGCTCATATATTCTGTGATAACACTAGTGCAATATGTATTTCCAAGGATCCAATATATCATTCTAGGGTCAAGCATATTCATATTCATCATCACTTTTTAAAGGACAATGTAGAAAAAGGCTTAGTCAAAGTTGAATTTTGTCCCACTGAAAATCAAATAGTCGATATCTTGACCAAACCACTATTTAGAGATAGATTTGAAAAGATTCGCTTGGAACTAGGGATGATCAGAATAATATGAAAATGCCTTTATATTTATCTCTCTAAGTGATATTCTTTACTAAGTGTGTCCTGCAATTATTATGAATTTTATTCATACACCTTAGTTAAGGTTGAGAACTCACATTAGTCTCATAATATTTCCCTTAGTGTCCTCACTAGTACTTTGAGAAAATAGTGCAGTATTTGTATAACTTAGTTAGATGGTATCATAAGCATGAGTTCAAATATTCTTCATTCTTTTTCTTTTATTTTTCCTCAAAATTTTATTTTACTTTATTTTTCTTCTCATTTTTATTTCTCGAATTTCCATTTTCTTATTCACATTCCATACGTTGCATTGGTTAGGAAATTTTAAATGCATGTCCTTTTGAAAAAATTGAATGTCTAAGAAAAAGGGAAAGCACCACACACTAGTAGAATAAATGCTATTTGCTGCGGTGGTATTGCTGCGGTTTTACCCATACGCAGCAATATATCACGGAAAAAGAAAAGGAAAATATAAAATAGACATATTGCTGCGGTTTGGACAAGAAACCGCAACAATATATGTCAACGTGAAAATGTTCAAATTTAAATTGACTTTTTGACCAGCTCTATTGCTGCGGTTTTCAGTGTGAACCGCAGCAATATATTAAAATATTAGTTTTTTATTAATATTTAAAACGGAACTCGCTGATAGGGAAGGAAAGAAAAAGAAAGCAACCTATTGCTACGGTTCCTACTAAAAACCGCAGCAATATGCTTTTTTAAAATGAAATACACGGCCCAATTAGGGTTTATTGCTTCTTCCTTCTAAACTCCCAGCAGTTTTTTTCAAAACTCTGTCCTCACTCTCCCACTCATTTCCTCCTCATCAGTAAAAAAATGACGCTCTCTCTTCTCACTTTCTCTCCTCACACTCTCTCTCATCTCTCTCTCCTCTCTCTCTCATCTCATCCTCATCGACGACATATCTCCGTCGCCCACCAAAATCCGAACGTTCGCGTTTTCTTTTCTGCGGTGGTCGTCTAGTTTAGATGTCGCACGTCTACAGTGGTGGTCTTCTCGCCGCGTCGCACGTCTACAGAGGTCTTATCGCCGCGTCGTCGCACGTCTTCTCGCCGCTAACAATAAGGTTCGCGTTTTCTTTTCTGCGGTGGTCGTGCAGTTTAGATGTCGCACATCTACTGCTTCGTCTCACAAGTTTTATTGATTCACCGGTGCTTTCGTCAAACGCGGTGGCGAGATGAATGGAAGTTGTTGTCGAACGTGAACATGAACATGAACTGAGATCTGTTTTTTCTTTGCTTCTGTTTTTTTTTCCTTTTTTTTTCGTTTTTGTTTTTCTTTTTCCTTTTTTTTTTCGTTTTTTTAGATTGTATATTTTTGTTTTGGGATTTATTTTATTTTCAGTTTTTAATTTTTTTTGTATTAGTCATTTACTTGTAATTGCATGTTTTTTTAATTTTGCGTTTCTATTTTATATTTTATTCTTTTGTAATATTGGTGTAATTAGATTTTTCATCTTTATATATTAATGAACATTTTATCTTCAGTTTATTTGTGAAATTAATGGATAGTGAATATGTTAGTTGTTTGGTTTTAATAGTTCAAATTTAATTGGCAAATACAAAAAAAAAATTTTTTCTTCTGTACCAGGTCATATTGCTGCGGTTTTGGCTAAAAACCGCAGCAATATACTGAATTTTTCCTGATAAAAAATTATAATATTGCTGCCGGTTGGGCTAAATACCGCAGCAATATTTGTAGATATTGCTGCGGTTTGGGCTAAAAACCGTAGCAATATTTGTAGATATTGCTGCCCCCTTAATTGCTGCGCGCCCAAAACCGCAGCAATAGGGCACTTTTTGACCGCAACAAATAGCATTTATTCTACTAGTGACAATAAATGAACTCTCTTGAAACACGCATAAAAGCCCCCTTCATAAACCCTTCCCTCCATCCCATCATTACTCGCGCTACTATTCACTCTAAAAAACCACATCCGAAATTTCTCACCTACTCTCTCTCTCCTCAAAAAACCCTAATCTCCATGGCACCCAAGCGTTCAAGCACCGAAAGTATTCCTCTTCCACAGGAGAAAACTCCTCTTATGGAATATGATGAGAGCGACAATGATACAGAGGTATCAAGCTAAGAATCCTCTACATGCAAGGAAAAGTCGGTGGAATTGGAACTCTCTTCCAAGCAATTGGAAGATGAAATTGAGGAAGAAGAAGAAGTAGACAGGGAAATTCAAATTCCCACGAAAAGAGGTAAAAAGTCGAAATTCTCAAAATTTTTGATTGGTTTTTATGTGGATTTGGTTTGGTGCAAGAAAGTGAAGTAGACAAAATTTCTTGATATAGTTAAGTTTTAAAAGTGGTCGGGTATTTTATGCGTTGATGAGGGGTTGTATGAAAATGATATGGCCGAATTTTGTTCGAAGTTTGTCAATACTAATGGTTTGTGTATTAGTGTTGTTGGGGGTAATCTGGTTCAGTTTGATGAACAAAAACTGAGTGAGTGGTTCCATGTACCTGCTGTTGGGTACAAGGAGTATGTGAAGGGGAATGCTAAATTAAATGTGGCTGGGGCCAAAAATGAGAAATTTTTGAAAGTTTTTGGTGGCCATCCCTTTGATCTGTCTATGGACCAAAAAGACCTAAACCCTTTTAACAAATTCCTTTTTTCAACTAGTTTGGCGGTTCCTTGTTCCTCGCACCTCAAAAAGAACCCAAGCCAATCTACTTGACCTCTCTCTAATGTATTGCCTAGCCAACAACATCCACCTCAATGTCCCTGACCTAATCATAACTCACCTTACTCATTGCATCACCCACAAAATTCGCATTGGTTATGGAAATCTTATTACCATAATCTTGAAGAAGTGCAAGATTAAACGGCCCTCCAAACGCTCTTTTGCCCTAGAACCCGAGAATTACCTAACCAAAGACACCCTCTCTCGTCTGAGTTTAAAAGTTTATGGGGGTGTGTTGGGCTTTAAGATTGAAGAGGTTAAGGTTAAGGTTAAGGTTAAGGTGGAGAAGGAGTCCACGCCTACTAGCAAGCAGAAGCGAGAAGAGGAAGCAGGATTTGGGGTCAAGCAGTCTGTCAGGAAGAGCCAGCGACTTGCTGAACCTAGGAGGAACCTATTCAGTGGGATCATGATTGATCTGGAGGAGGATCAAGGTCCTTCAAGAACAGCTTCCCAAGCTGTGGATTTTCCTATTCTGTCTATTGTGGCTCTGCATGGGATTCTTAAGTGATTCAAGCTTTAATCGCCCTACTGGGAACAAAGGTGCAAGCTTTGGAGGCTTGAATCGCACATCAAGATGTTCAACATGATCAGCTACTTCATGCTATGAACAAGGGTGCCTACAACATTTGTACCAAAATCGATATTGTTGCTGCCTCCTTTCCCATTCATGAACTTCCCTGATCCCAGTCCCTTCTCTTTAAGACATTCTATATTTTGATTTTGGGTTATATATTTAACGAACAATTTCATCGCACTTTATTTTGTCTTTTTCTTGTGGAAATCAAAAGAATTTTTAATGTATGCATCTTTCCTTTCTGTCTTTTTTATCTTCTCTTTTTCTTTTTGAACTCTACTCCTGATATGCTACTGCTTTGTTTTGCTTGTTCGGGTGTCTATTACTCTTGGAATATGTGGATGACTAATATTTTGAGATAGTATGTTAGAGCTACTTGCCTTAATTTAAGATTGTTGACTCTACTAGTGCTGCAGGTTTCACCAAGTTTTGATGATGACAAAAGGGAGAAGATGTATTGGCACTTGAATAGTTTCTACTCCTTTTCTTGATGATATTTGTCTCTGTTTGTAGGATCGTTGTTCCTAGTGTCTTAGAGTTATAAATAGTTTTATAGTGTCTTAGAGTTTTTACTTAATTAATTTCCTAAGTGCAAAATTTCTTATTCTTTCCTTTTCTTTTCTTAACTTTTGCCAATTATTTGCTTGCCATCATCAAAAAGGGGGAATATTGTTGTATTCAAGGTTGTAATGATGAAAAATAACGTTTTTGAGTCTAGGAAAATTAGTTGAATCTAGGAAATTAATTCTGTGTCTTTGAATTAATTTTAATATTGTCTTGAGTGTAATTTATTTATGGGAAATTCCCACTTGTAGCCCTGTAGTATGGAACAATTGCAATGGTAAACCGTTTTTCTTTTGAGTTTCAAAAATAACCTTATACTTAGTAATATTATACAGCCGTGACATTAATGATGATTTAATCGTTACTTCAACCATTAGTGTTATTGGTCTACCTAACCCAAGTTAACCCCAACTCCCAACTACCACCTAGCCCACTGACATCCCATCCAACCACCACAGTTCCACCCCTCCACAATTGTCTTATCGCTCCACATGAACCTCACTCCACCACCAATTTCCCACTTCTCCAGTACTGTCCCACCTCTCCATCAACGAGAAGAGAAGTCACGGGGAGGGTGAGAGTAACGAGAAGAGAGAAAAATTCACCGGGAGGGAGAGAGTGACGGGGTATGGTGTTTTCGGTGGAAGGATGGCGGTGGGGTGGGGATTTAGTGGGTTAGGTAGTGGGTTGGGGTTATCTTGGGTTAGGATAGTAAATGGGTTTAACGGTTGAAGTAACAATTTAACCATCATAAATGTCACGCTTGTATAATATAAATAAGTATAGGGTTATTTTTGAAACTCAAAACAAAAACAGTTTACCATTGCAATTGTTCCATAGTACAGGGTTACTAGAGGGAAATTCCCTTTATTCAATTCTAACTTGTCGAGAAATGGTTATGAGTTTAACCTAGTCAAATTATTTAAATAAATTAATTCAAATGCTCGAAATATTGTATGTTATAAAATTGCTTGTCTAATGTCATGGAATATTATTTTGAATAAGAATAATCTCCATGATGGTCGAAGAGAATATGTTTGTTACTTTCGTGTAGAAAGTTCGGCTGAAATCATGGGGCGTAACAAACTGAGCTATTACGAAGGACACTAAGTTCAAGCTGTTGTTCCTGGATTCTCGGGAGTCAGTTCCTAGAATCTTGGAGGAGTAACTAACTACCCATGAAGATAGCGCACAACAACTCAGCGTTGAAACATCATGGTTATTATGGTTACCTCTACGGATAGATCATGCGCCATTAACACCCACGTCTATGTAATGGAGCAAAAATAGGAGCTGTTGTGGTTTCTATATATAGCTGGACGACCAACCAAAATAAACAAGACTTTCGAGATTTATTGTAATTTTAATTTTATGTGAAAGTTTATTTTTGGTTATTACTCTTCAAATAATTATTGTAATACTTTTCGAGTATGAGTTGAGAGAACTTAAATCTTGTATTCAAGAGAGAGAAAAGAGAAAAAGAAAGAGAAGAGAGAAAGAGAAGACTTCTAGTGAAGTCAAGTGAGGAAAGTCACGTGTTCAGGGGGAACAAGGTGACTGGGAACTGGTTCCTAGAGGAACTAAGTGAGGATTGATTTATAATAAGTTGTAATAACTATTATAAATAAAATAGGAAGGTTTCTTCCTAAAGATTTGTGGAAGAGAACCTTGTTAAAAGGATCTTCGTGTTTTCTTACTTATTACTCCTTCACTTTATTTTCACTCTAATTTAGATTATCCGCAAAAAGTTTGAAAATCTCCCCAACTACAATTCACCCCCCTCTTGTAGTTGATTCAGTGTTATACCGGATTAACCAGAAGTGTGTGCATGTTTTTCCACAAGAAATACCACCTGGTTTGCCCCCTAAGCGTGACATACAACACAAAATAGACCTCATACCTGGAGCTAGCCTACCTAACAAGCCTGCTTATCGTACTAACCCTAGAGAAACCGAAGAAATAAGAAGGCAAGTTGAGGAGTTGAAGTCTAAAGGGCTAATTAGAGAGTCTCTAAATCCATGTGCAGTTCTAACGACCCAGATCTATGACCAACCTAATTAAGATCTAAATGCAGCGGAATACCTAATCCGAGCTATTACCATCACACTCATCACGAGTGTAGAGTTCAAAAACCTTGACTTATTAAAACTTTTAAACGGTAATGACTATGATGAAACCTCTAAACTCTAATAAACTATATTAAGTGAATGATCCTAAACTTTAAAGAACTAGATCTGTTTTTAAAATCCTAAAGAAAATTCGGCAGAGTTCCGTTGTAATACAGAACGCCTAAAACTTAATTTAGGACTCGCATTCGATTCATAAACTTGTATCCTCTAAATCCAACAACCAAAATCAGTCTAGACTTTACAAACTCAAACCATTTTAATTTAATTATAATTTAACGATTAACTATAATATTACAAAGTTGATCGTCCTCGCCACGATACAAATAGTATAACGCATACAAAAAACTTCCAACATCAAAACTTCTTCATTAGACATTACCTTCATGTACCTGCATATACCGGGCATGTAGTATCAGCCAAACTAGCTGAGCAAGATTTCACACCATAAAGCCAAATATATATGCAGGTAGGATACATTAAACATATCCTACAAATCATTTCTTTTTGCAACACAATGCTAATAAAAGATTATAAACATTTTCTTCATTTCTTTCAAACCAAATATTCTTCTATTTCTTTTGCTAAAACAATTTCTTCCAGAATCTTAGAATCATAAATCTATGGAATGGAAGGGATTTTCTTTCCCATTGGGCGAGCTAGGCCTTCCGGATAACTATAGACAAAGACCCCTAGTGTGCACCCTCTACAAACGACCAAACCGCAACAGAAGATCTAAGTCTAAGGTACTGATCAACGTACCCCCAACTATTCTATATCTGTAAAGTCGAGACGAACCTGACGAAGTTCCAATTCCTTGAGATACCACTTAGGTAATCCCGTCAACTTTCAAAACATAAAACTATTCAAAATATCTTTCCATAATATTTCCTTTAATTGCGGTTCGAAAAGCAAACTTTCTATATTTGAAGGAATATCCTCCCATTCAATCCGTTCTCAACAAAATCGAGATTCTTTAAAAACAATTCTTCTAAACTATAAAAGTTTCTTTGAAAACTAAAATTTCGATCTTTGGAGGAATATCCTCCCTTTCAAACCAAAATCACAATTATCAATACTTTGCTTGTAAACTATAAAATATTTGAGTAAGAAATCTTACCTCCTACTAATCACATCAAAACAACCACCTCTAAAACAACTTTTTAGTGAACTCGAAAGCTACATAATAACATATATGTATTCAATCAATAATAATAGACTTGGCTAACTAGTAATGAGCTTTAACTATCTCTAGGTTTATAAAATATGAGCCTCTTACTTCCAAGATACACAACTAACTAATACTAACAATATTAAAAATCTCTCTTAGTTTATATAAAACCAACACTTAAGTTTCATAATATATATTTAGGTACTCCAAAATCCATTAGGAAACATTCATATGAAAACATTTAAACTTAAAACACTCGGAACTAATATACAATTTAATAATTTCAGCAGAAACTTAAAATGGACATAACATCCTCATTCAAACTCCAAATCAAGCGTTTCTTGATCCAATATTGAGTAAAATTTTGATACGAACAACATTTATGAAATAGTATTTTTGCTGAAAATGCCCGAAAACTGCTGAAACACGCACTTTACAAAACCGACATGTTTTGCTTACGAATTACAACACTTTATTATTCTACATAGCATTAAAATACAAACCTTTCATTCAACCAAACCTCAAGCCATCCCAACTCAAACTAACAAGTTGAATCATCATTTTACCAATCCAAACTAACTATTTTACTCAATCAATTCATACTCACAACCTTCAAATCAAAAATCCCAATTCAATTTTAATCACAAACCCTAAGTTCTTTAACTTGGAGAAAACTAAAATTAAATTAAGATTTAGGATGAAGTAAGCTTGGATATTTGATCATAAAAATCACACTAAAAGCCCCCAAACGAACAAAAACATGCTCTTACTCCCTCCTCTTCGCGTGCCTTCTTTTTCTCTTCCTTCTTATGCATACGTGCATCTGCTTCGACGCCATCGACGCCGTGAATGGCTCGCCGGAGCACGCCATCCTCCACTTTTTATTCTCTCTCCTTAGAACTCGCTCTTCCCTCTTTCCTCCTTTCATTTCTATTTCTCTGTTTTCCCTTTTCTGAAGAAACCAATATCACGTTTTTTTTTCCCTTTTGTTTTCTTTATTTTTGTTTTTTCTTTTTTTTTTCCACTTAAATGACTCACTCTTACCTCCTTTCCTACTTTCCACATATTTCTTCCCATCTATTTTTCTTTTTCCCTTTTTTTTCTCTAGTTTAATATAATTGAACCTTCCCCATTTAACTATTTGGTCCAATTACCTTTCAATCCCTCCCTTTTATATATATCTAAGTACATCTATTTACCTTTTGAAATAAGATAAAAATACTAATACAACATCATATAAAACAATAATAACTCGTACTTGTTAAAAAAAATAAACTCAATATTTCTCAAATTAATTCCTTTACAACAAAGTTCAATAATTAAATATAATTAGCTTTTCAATAAGTGTATAACCAAATTTAAAATTATTTTTTTTTATAAACTCGAGGAGTATTAATATATAATCACGCTAATGATCATACTTAGCTATTAATAAAATGCTCTTTAAAAATAGGGGGATTACAACAGTACCTACACTCTTGTTACCAAAGAAGAATGATGAGTGGCGTATGTGTGTTGATAGTAGAACAATCAACAAGATCACCATAAAATATCGAGTCCCCATCCCTAGATTGAATGATCTTCTTGATGATCTTCATGGTTTTAAAGTCTTCTCTAGGATTGATCTTAGGAGTGGCTATCACCAAATTAGAATCCATGAAGGGGATGAGTGGAAAACTACCTTCAAGACAAAAGAGGGATTGCATGAATGGCTAGTCATGCCATTTAGTTTGTCTAATGCGCCTAGCACATTCATGAGGCTTATGAACCAAACTTCGACCATTTTTTGGAGATTTATTATGGTTTACTTTGATCATATTCTTGTCTATAGCAAGAATGAGGAAGAACGTCCTTCGCATTTGGAGCAAGTGTACAAAGTTTTGGAGAAAGAGATGCTCTATGGAAATCTAGAAAAATGTCACTTCTTCTCTAATCAAGTGATGTTTATCAGATTCCTACTCTCTAATGAAGGAATCAAGGTTGAGGATAAGAAGGTCCAAGCAATAAGAGATTGGCCTACCATCCATCCAACAATTTCGAAGCTTCCATGGCTTAGCTTCATTCTATAGGTGTTTTCTGAGAGATTTTAGCACTCTCATGGCACCCATAACTGAACTCACTGAGCTTAAACACTTCCAATGGAACCGCCAAGCCCAATTAGCCTTCGAAGAAGTGAAAAGGAGATTAACCACATGCCCCATCCTAGCCCTACCTAGCTTTGAAGAGGTATTTGAAGTGGAGTGTGATGCATCTGGTGTGAGAATAGGTGTTGTTCTATCTCAAAATGGTCATCCCTTGGCCTATTTTAGTGAGAAGCTCAATGAAGCCAAGCGTAAGTACTCAACCTATGACAAATAGTTTTATGCTTCGGTTCGTTCATTGGATCATTGGCGTCACTATCTCATTCTTAAGGCGTTTATCCTGCATTCTAATCACGAGGCTTTGAAGTATTCGCAAAGCCAACAAAAGTTGCAAGCAAGACATTCTATATGGGTCGAATTCCTACAAGCTTATCACTTTGTTGTCGAGCACAAATCCGACAAAATTAACAAAGGGGTAGATGCTTTATCAAGAAAGTATGTATTATTGAATTCATTGAAGAGTCAAGTCATTGGATTTAAAATATTGAAGGAGAATTAGAAAGATGATCCGGATCTTGGTGATATGTTTATAAAATGCCACAATCATGCTCAAGGAGAATATCATCTCTTCGATGATTTTCTATTCATAAACAACCAACTATGTGTTCCTAGACATAGTGTACGAGAGTCTCTAATCAAGGAGTTTCATGAAGGAGGCTTAGCTGGTCACTTTGAAATAGAGAAGATAACAAGCATGGTAAGTGATTACTTTTATTGGCAGAGATTAAGAAGAGACGTGGAGTACTTGATCAAGCGTTGCAATGTATGTCAAAGGGCTAAAGGCCATTCTTTGCCTCAAGGTCTTCACATGCCTTTGCCTACACCACAAACTCCATGGGAGGATGCGAGTCTTGATTTCATTACAGGATTGCTGCGCTCACAACACCATAAGGATGCCATAGTGGTTGTTATTGATAGTTTCTCGAAGATGGCTTATTTCACAACAAGCAACACTCCTCATGATGTTGTCCAAACCGCCTTGTTATACTTCAAAGAAGTGGTTAATTTACATGGTGTTCCAAGGTCCATGGTTAGTGATCGAGACTCCAAGTTCTTGAGTTACTTTTGGTTCACTTTGTGGAAGAAAATGGGCACAAAGCTGAAGTTTAGCATCTCTAGCCATCCACAAAGCGACGACCAAATTGAAGTTGTGAATAGAACTTTAGGCACTTTGCTTAGAGCTCTAGCCACGAAGGGTCCAAGGCAATGGGAGGAGATGCTTCCTCATGCTGAATTTGCCTACAATCATGTCCCTCACAAGGTAACTGGCCTAATTCCTTTTGAGATTGTTTATGGTCTTACTCCGTGTACTCCTCTTGATCTTGCACCCCTTCCAATCCAAATCAAGTTTAGTATGATGAAAGAGCAAGAGAAAGCAAGAAGTTACATGAGCTTGTTCGAGCTACAATCATGAAAGCCAATGAAAACCTCAATCTATGCTTAGATAAGATAAAAAAGATGTTCAATTTGCCTTCCAAATCAAGGTGTGGATGAAGGAACGTTTCCCTTCCAAGAGGCATTCTAAGTCGAGTCCTAGGTCAGATGGACCATTCAAGGTGCTTGAACAAATCAATCCGAATGCATTTAAGGTCGAGCTTCCGGGAGATTATGGAGTTTCAGCAACTTCCAATGTCTCGGATCTTAGTCCATTTCAAGAGGATTTTGGTGCTATTCTAAGTTTAAGGGAAAATTCTTCTCACCAAGGGGATGATGATGGCGACACAACCCCATCATTGAACATCAACAAAGCTCATGCTCTCATTGCCATGGTAGGTTAAGCTATGTTAGAGTACAAGTACATGTCCATGGTTCATTCAAAGGACTTTGATGCTAATGTTAGTTTAGTGTCTAAATAGTTTTAAGTGTCGAATGTATTTCCTTTTGTTGCTTTGTTAGTTTGCTTCGATTAATCTTTGTATTAGTTGTTTTGAGTTGTGATTTTAATACCCTAAAATGTACTCCTAAGAGTCATAGTTGGCGTAGGAGTATGTAAAGTAGGACGCATAAGGAGTCCTCGTACTAGTAGGAGTGCTAGCTTAGAATGTGGAGTTAGTTGCTACTTTGTAGGGTTGTTGTGTGTGGCCTTGGAGTGATTGAAATGTTGTTGCAAGTGCTGAGCATCATGGAAGCAAGGATGCGTGTGATTTGCTTAAAAATAGGAACCATTTCCTATTGAGACGGAGTGTAATCAGTCGTGCCTAGCAAGTACAAGGAAGGTGGGAGTAGTTCCACAAATCAAGGCCTTCTTGTTGCTTTGCATGGTCCAAAGACAGCCACGACTGCTCCATGTCCTAAGCCCTATTCAAGTCCCATGAAGACATGATGACCCATGTTCATCCATGTTCCAACTTAGTGGATTTATTTCGATTTTAATTTCCTTTATTTTACTTCAAAAAAAATCAGAAAATTAGGACATAAACTCTTGTATAATTACTTATGTATTATCAATGAGAAGAATACATGTTTTATGCCTAAAAACAAACGAGTTTAATCTCACTTTCTTGAATTATTCTTGTTTCTTGGATTTGGAAACTTAGAGTGATTTGCCTTTGCTTAATTAGTCCTAGCTAGACTAATTTGTGATCTTAGGAACATTAATTAACTAAGGTGGTATAATTGTATACTTAGGAGATTTAACATATATCTACTTTATCATCAAACACCTAGTTTGAAGGGCATTGCTTCCCTAGTGTTTGTCCTTTCTTCGAAATTGTTACTCCAAGTCAATAACAAATATTTATATGAAAACTTAGAGAAGTGTCATTTATTCATTAGTAGTGTGATTTTCTTGGGATTCATTATCTCAAGTGATGGTATCCAATTTGATAAGAAGAAAGTGCAAGCTATCAAGGAGTGGCCTACTCCTACCTAATCCTGAAGTTGTTGGATTAAAGTTATTAAAAGAATGTTATAAACATGACAAAGATTTTGGTGTTATGTTCGAAAAATGCCACAATCATGTTGTTGGAGAGTTCTACATCTTGAAGGGGTTTTATTAGAGGAAATCAACTATGCATTCCAAGAACAAATGTTTGAGAATCCTTGATCAAAGATTTCCATGAAGGTGGTCTTGCTGGTCACTTTGGAATTGAGAAGACTACATCCTTGGTTAGTGAATACTTTCATTGGCCGAAGCTAGCAAGGGATGTAGAGTTCTTAGTCAAGAGGTGTTTAGCTTGTCAAAAGGCTAAAGGTTATTTGCTACCTCAAGGGTTTTACATGCCCCTTCCCATACCTGAAGCTCCAGGGAGGATGTGAGCCTCAATTTTATTGTTGGCCTACCTAAAACTCGAAACCATAAAGACTCAATCATGGTGGTAGTTGATAGGTTTTCTAAAATGGCTCATTTTTTTGCTTGTTATACTGTATATGGTGCGGTAAATGTGGCTAACATGTATTTGAGGGACATAGTTCGAATCCATGACATTCCTAAGTCTATGATGAGTGATAGAGATTCGAAGTTCCTTAGCCATTTTTGGCTAACCTTGTGGAAGAAAATGGGAACCAAGCTGATTTTGGTACTTCTAGCCATCCTCAAATCGACGACCAAATAGAAGTAGCCAATAGGACTCTTGACACTTTGCTTAAAGCCCTAGCCACAAAGAATCCGAGCCAATGGGAGGAGTTATTACCCCAATGCTGAATTTACCTGTAATAGGGTTTCTAGCAAGACTACGGTCCTTAGTTCTTTCTACGTTGTCTATGGCTTGAACCCTTATACTACCCTTGACCTAGCTTCCATTCCCACCATCACCATAAAATATAGCCATGAAGGAACCACAAGAGCCCTTGAAATTAAGCAACTCCATGAGCATGTTCGTGAGAAAATTGAGAAGGCGAATGCAAAGGTGAAAGAGAGGACTCATAATAGGAGAAGAGAAGTCCATTTCCAACCAGGAGATATGGTTTGGATTCATCTTATGAAGGAATGTTTCCCTCCAAGAGAAAACCTAAACTAAGTCCAAGATCCGATGGCTCTTTCTAAGTGTTAGAGAAGGTGAATGACAACGCTTATAAAGTAGAACTTTCGGGTGATTATGGAGTTTCATCCACCTTCAATGTTTCTATGATGTGACGAGGTGTTGCCATCTTTGAGAGAAAACTCTTCCAAAGAAGGGGAGGGTGATGGAGGACCATCTACAACATAACTATCTCTTACCAAGGATCCGAAACTAATTCACATGGTGGCTCTAACTTTGTGGTGAGGTCTTAAATTCTTTAAGTCCTTCTATGGCCATTATTGAAGAGCCCTTGATAAGCTATGTTCACTATTTTTCTTAGTCTCATTGCCATTAGTTTTATTTTCATTATTGTCGAGTTCTAAGAGTCCTAGTGTGATTGGAGTCTTTATTTTCTTTATTGATTTTTTCGGTTGATTATTTTAGGATAAAGTATTGTTAGTTGAGTCACGTAAGAAAGAATTTGAAATCATGTAGTTTGAAGGTTATTATGAATGCTCAACCACAGCCACATGATCAGCAGCAAGCAAGGAAAACAAGCCTTAAAAATAGGAACAACTTCCTATCTCAAAGGTGGCTCATTCATAGCTGAAGAGCAACCAAGTACATGTCGTTGTTTGTTCCTATTTTTGTGGCATTGGATCCCCATGTTGTGTTGTACAAGTTTAAATGTTTGATAGCATAAGTCATCACTCAAGACATGCCTATAATCAAGGGAAAATACAGTAATGAGTGGAGTTAGTTGAAGCATCCACAAACGGCTAGTTTAGGAGTTATTTCCCACGTTCCTCTTACATGGCTTAGTAAAGATAATGCTGTACTGTTTTAGTTTTATTTATGCTTTTTTAATTATGTCAAAATATTAGAAAAGGGATTGTAAGACTTGTATAAAAACTAATGAATGAAATCAGAATGACAATCAAGTTTTATGACCAAAATACGAGTGCGTATTAAACCCTTTGTTTTTCTTTGGCGTTTCTTGGATTTGAAACTTATAAGAAATTCGTCCTTTAGTTAATTAACTTTGGCAAGTTAATTTGTGATCTTACAAATTTTAAGTTCATTGAGGGGTGTTTCTTATCTCATTGAAGTTGGAAGAACACCCAAGTTACAGGAAACTTCGGTTCTTCCTTTTGCTTGATTTATCTCAACCAATGTGTGTTTCTACTTGTATGTACGAGCATACATCAGAGTACACCCCAATTTCTAGGATAATAAATATCAGAAGGAGGATGAAGTGTGAAGTAATCCCTACACTTGACGAATCATGGACATTATCATTTTCATTATTCAAATTGGTAGCATCGTCATTGATATGATTGTCTTTGTTCAAATTAGCAGCATTATCATCATCTAAATTATCATTATTCAAATTTTCATTATATTGTTGGAAATAATTTGTAGTTACATTTGACGAATGAATGACACCATCATGATCATTAAATTCATTATGCAAATTCGTAGCATTGTCATTAATGGGATTTTCTACTCGTAGTCCATCACTACCCGAAGGTTCTTATACTCGTCTACTAAAAAACTTATCTATTGCTTCCTTTTGTGATTCTAATAATTCTTGTCCCCGTTGTCTCTTTTCCTACTATCAAAAGTAGATACATGTTTTCGCGGCACCATTATAAAATACAAAAATGAATAAAATTTATAGAACAACAGCACCTGAATATAACTTAGTTTATTGTCATTTGTCAATGCAAAGATGGGTCTTAATTTTGAAACAAAAATTTGCAGCAAAACAAGAATTCCTATAATTATTGTTCAAACAAGAATCTAAATAGAACAACAAAATAGAGAATTACTATAAAAAAAAGTTAGAGAATTATTGTAAAAAAAATTAAGAACTAACAAAGTTAAAAGACAAAGAATCATTCATATCCTAAAAAATAATACTTATCACCGGACACTGGTCTCCTAAAATTCTAAAATATAACCAAACTTATAAAGAAAACATAATACTTATGAAGTTATCAACTTATGTGTGCATAAATCAGTTACTCACATCACTTGGCCTTGATTAATCTAAAATTGAATTTTTTTAAACAACAATAATCTAAAATTAATCAACATAATAATCTAAAATTAAACGATAATCATCCAAATTTTCAGAAAACACAAAATAAAATTATTATGATTTAAAAAATTTGATAATTACATAATCACAATGAAAAATTTAATTGCAGAGACAAGAGCGTAATTAATGGAATGTTTCTGTATGATTGGTGGAATCTCCTTGAACAATTGAGTTCTTGAAGTAAAATACAACTCATGAATGAAAATTCCAAAGTAAAAGATGAGAAAAATAATATATGAAAGATGGAAAATTAATGTGTAATTGAGATGTGAAAACAATGGAAAGAGTATTTAAAGGTACATTTGCAACTTTCAATTATGTTGATAATTGACTGTTTCAGAAGATATTATTTCACGGAAGAAGTCATCTTCTTCAAACTGTTTGTAGATCTCGCCAGAAATATCGCAACCAAATTGGAGAAGAAATCTTAAAATATTGCAATTAAATTAGAAAAAAGGGGGAAATTCTTGTTTAAAAACATAAGGTGGAAGATTGAAAGTTGAGTAAGGAAGGACCGAAGGAATTGAAACTGCCAAAATGAAGAAGGTGAAGATCAGCGCTAATTTTGGCTCGCGTGCACTGGGTTTGTTTTCTTTTTCCTTCTTCTCTCTCTACCCTTTATTCAACTGCGCTTGTTTTTCTGGGGGCCTAGGCACACGCCCCCCCCCCCACCCAGGCCCAAGTACGGCCATGGACTCAACTTGGCAAGATGTATAATATGAGAATATCAAAATGTTTTGTTTTTATTATGGTATAATTGGTCATAAATAGGATCAATATAAAATCAACCAATAAGAGATGCACATTCAAAAAAAGGAAAAAGATCGTGACACTAGTGAAAAAAAGCCCATCTGATGCGGTCAAAATCGGGATTACTAATGCAGTTTTGGTCTACCTCGGGTGACGTAGAAGCAGTTATAAGAAATTAATTGATGCGGTTGCAAACCACATCAATTTGGCATTAATAGATGCGACATCACAAAATTGCACCAGCTTTGTAATGGAACTGCCCCAGCTTGGCGAAAAAATAAAATTGTATTCAACATTCCAGCCCTATTCAAATCCACCAACATTCAACAATTACATAACGAAATTATAATTAAAAAAAATCAACAAAACAAGAATAAATATAAAGACGAAGATCAATTACTTACAGAATAAGAACAAACTAATCCAAGAGGTGGTGAAATACCGTAAATAATTAAAACATAACAAGAAAACGAAAATAAAAAAATAACAAAAAAACTAAATTACATGAAAAGGAAACCAACATAAAAATAAAAAAGTAATAACACCGGAAATACTAATGAAATTACTCTAGAAAATAAAAAAAGAAATTGTGAATTGAGTTTTTTTTTTTTTGCGAATTAGGGGTTGGAACTGGGTTTTTTGGAACATGGTGGTTGGTTTTAAATTAGGGTTTTGTGTGTGTTTGTTTAGTTTTCATAACGAGAAAGGGTGAGAGGAATGATGGTGGTTGGCTGCGAATTAGGGTTCCGCTTCTTTTCGATGATACGTGTGCCGTGTTCATACTTTCCTTGCCGCTTGCAAATTGTCATTTCTGCTCTCCTCGCTGCTTGTGAATTGTCGTTCGTGCTCACCTGACCGCATTCACTGGTTGTATGGTGGTGGGCCTCGATCTTTGCCGCTTTCCAAGAGATCAAAGAGAGAGATGAGGGCTACAGTGGTTGCGTGATTCATCGGTGTTTGGAGGTGAGGGATGTGGTGATTGGCGGATGAAAGAGGGAAGAGGAGGGGGTTTAGGGTTTCAGTGAGGACAGGGGGCGGAGAACATAGGGAAGAGGATGAGGTTTAGGGTTGGTGATGTATTTAATCTACTAAGAACAAATAAAATTGTGTGGAAGAACGTGTAACAATCAAGCTAAGTTCGAACAAAGATCAAGAAACAAGAACAATATAGTTCTTAGTAGCTCAATGATAAAGGCAAAGCCACCACAATGAACAAACTATGGGTTTTGATGCGTAAAGGCAAAGCCACTAGGAATCAAGATTGTTTGTGTTTGCACACTCAAATTTTTAATAAAACTCACAAAACTTTTCTTCATTCACACATATTAATTTCGAGCTACACCCTATGCTATTTATAATGAAACGTGCAAGCTAATCCTAGTAGGCTTAGGAAAAGTACCTAAGTCCTAGACTCCGAACATTTTTTAAATCATGTAAAATCCATCGTTTTAAGAACGTAGGCACAACCATGATTTGTAACATAAATAGAATTAGGAAAGCAATAAAGATATTTGAGTCCTAACAAAACTAGAACTCTCATAGACATGTCATACACACACCTAATCCATGCTACCTAGTTGGTTAGCAAACATGCTAGCACCTTGGTAGTCATCCCCATGAAGAGTCCTCCATGTACAACAATTGAGCCAAGGTCTACAGAGACATTCTTATGAACAAGAACTAGTAAACTTGGATCAACTACTCCTGTATCATCCTCCTCTTCTTTGAAAACAATTGACCTCAATTGAGCCATATCATCATCATGGACATAGGGAGCTAAATCACCTACATTGACAGTGGCACTCATATTGTAGTCTCCAAGTAAATCAAGCTTGAAGGCATTATCATTAACCTTGAATGGCCCGTTTGAACGTGGCATTACCTTGTTCTTTCGAAGGCCAAGAAATCTCTCTTTCCTTAGGTGCAACCAAACTAAATCACCAACCTTGAACACATATTGCACTCGATGCTTGTTAGACATTTGTTGGTACTTTGTGTTCTCCTTCTCAATGCTAGCTTTCACTTGTGCATGAAGCTTGAGCATTGCTTGCGCCTTCTCCTTAGCATCAACATGGTAAACCTCATCACTAGGGAAGAGAATAAGATCAATAGGTATCCTAGTGTTAACACCATAGATAACCTCGAATGGAGAGAATCTTGTGGCATATGTAGGTAACCTATTATAAGCAAATTCTTTATATGCAAGCTTCACATCCCAATCCTTGGTACTCTTGCTAACCAATCCTCTAGGTAAGACGCCTAAAGTACGATTTGTGACTTCAGATTGCCCACCAGTTTGAGGATGTTGTGATGTGCTAAAACACAACTTTGTACCAAGGAGCTTCCATAAGGTCTTCTAAAAGTAGCTCATGAATTTAGTATCCCTATCACTCACAATAGTTTTAGGAACACCATCGAGACGAATTATTTCCTTACAATACAAATCAGCCACTTTAGAAGCATCATTCGTCTTATGACAAGGATTAATGATCCAAAGTCTAGCCCACTTAAAGGCTCTTTGATTCATGAACCGGTTGTACTTGTTTTAGAAGCTCTTGGTGTTTCTACATTTGTTCATAAGCCCGCGTACGTTACTTGTTTAACGTGGATGATGGATTGAGGCGTGCATCACATTTGAAGAGCCCAAGTTCTGTTTGGGTTGCAAGTAAGAATGTAAAGGAATCCCAAGTTCTGTTTGGGTTCCTATTTATGTTTGTTGGTTTTTTCAATGCTTAGAATAAAGCATAGTGATTACTTGTATCACTTACCCAACTGGCGTGTGTTTTCTTTGTTTTCATTAGTTTTTTTTAGGTTTACCATAGCATCAATTAGGGCATGATTTAAGGGAATTTTGAAACTCCCAAAAGCTGTCCAAGTTGGATGGTTTTCAGGGTGATTTTCAGGAGTTTTTGCTTCTCCTTTTCCCTATATAAGGAAAGCATATGACAGGAGAAGTTCAGATTTTGTGTGATATAAGAAAATCATTGTGTTTATAGTTTTGTGCTTTGAGTTTATCTCAAGTTTGAAACTAACCCTTATTGCTTTGAGCGTGTCTTGAGTGATAAGATTTGGGGAGATTAATTGAGTCCTTGTCTCTGGCCTAAGATCCCCAAATCATTGAGTTTGTCTTGTGATTTGGTCACTATCCTAAACTCGTGAGTTACACAGTCTTATTGTGAGTGTTCTTGTTCTTCAGTTTAAAATCATCATCCAATTCTTTGGATGGTGTTTTTAGATTCACATCATCTGGTATCATAAATTTGGTGGAGAAATTCGTTGGAAAAATCGAGTTTTAGAGAAGAAACAAAACTGCTAGAATTTAACCAGTTTTTCGTCCAACTTTAAAGGACGATTCTCAACCTTCAGGAGTCCAAATTGATTGATTCTTTTTTTTATTCTGCATAATATTTTGTCTAGAATGTTAAACTGGGCACGTTTTTCCCAACTGCGCCAAAACGGAGCAAATCCAGCACACATATATTCAAACAACGATTACTCCTTCATCCGGAAAGCTTTTCAAGAGTTTCTTTTTTCAATGCTGCTTGAAATTTCCTGAATTTTATTAATATGTAAGCCTTTGAGAGTCTAAAAGGCCATTTATAGTTTTGTTTTGTTGTTCAATTTGTTAAAGGTTTGTCCTAAGAGATAAGAAAGTGGAAGTGACTCACTATGCCACTTTTAGCGATGTATGTAAGCTTGCCTTGAAATATGTGGCACAAGCTAAAGAGGAAAAGAAAAATAGAAGCCTTTACTTATTCTGGTACTTTTCAAAATAGAGCCTTCCCATCTGGTCCTAAGAACGATAAGGGGAAAGAAAAACAAGTAATTTCACCTGGTGAGCTTGCAACTAGGAGAAAATGTTTCAAATGCCATAGGAGGGGTCATATTGCTAGTGAGTGTCCTAATAAAGTTGTTTTGACCGCCACTCAATGTGCTATAATGGATGAAGAAGATCAAATGTATAACTTCATAGTACAAGAAGATGGCTTTGTCGAGGATGAATATGATGAGGAGATTCCTCCAGAAAATGAGTACAACATGATGGTTGTACAAAAATTGTTGTTTAGCGAGCCTCAAGTTAATGAGAGGTAAAGAAACAACTTGTTTCATACTAGATGCAAGATTGGAGAAATGACTTGCAATGTGATAGTGGATGGAGGTGCTCAAACGAATGTTATTTCATCCGAAGTAGTTAGTAAGTTAAAACTTACCACTAGAGATCATGATGAGCCTTATAATCTCAATTAGTTGACTGATGGCAATGGCATTAGGGTGAAGAAGCAAGCTTTGTTTCTTACTCTATTGTTAAGTTTGAAGATGAGAGATAGTGTGACATTCTTCCTATGGATGCTTGTCACTTATTACTTGGAAGACCATGGAAATTTTGATGAAGGACCATCTCCTTCTTCTTTTTCCTTAGTCAAGGACACTAAGCTCATCAACTTGGTGGCTGCTACCATTGATGAAATTTGTAATTTCAGTCCATTAATTTATGTCCATGGTGATCCAGTTGTTAACTTGGTTGCTTAGTTCATTTGTCAAATATCCTACTATGTAGTAACTTAGCTGCATTTTAATTCATAGATTGAGTTGAGTATTTTGCTTTCATTTTCAGTATTACTTAAGTTGTATTTTAATTCCCTAAAGCTAAGAGTCATAGTGTAGGTATGATTCTAAGTACTAGGGTCCTAATGTAAGCATGCCTTTCATGCGTGTGACTTAGTTGAGTTGTAAGAGTCCTAGTGCTAATAGGTCTTGTACGGGGTGGAGATCTTTATGCCAAGCTTCTTAATATTCAAATGTACGTTGGTGAAGATCATGGTGTAACAACTAACAAGTTGTTGCTAGCATCAAGGCCACGTTCAAAGTGGTTGCGTACATTATAGGAACTACTTCCTTCCTTTGTGCGTGCAATACGTGGCTGTTGAGAGGCGTGACTAACAAAGATTAAGACAAGGCCACATAAGCTAAGTTGTTCCACAAGCCAAGGGAGATTTTGCATATGAATTGGAGAACAAGTTCGAAGCCTCATTCCCATGTTCCTCCATGATCAGCCGCAAATGGAGAAGTGATTCTACCATGTTCATCCATCACTCCATGATCTAATTAGTTAGAGGTGTCAAAAACTGGGCCGACCCACGGGTGAACCCGCATGCGACCCAGACCCAACCTGTTCCGAGCCGAGAGTGGTCGGTTGGAAAGCCGACCCATTCCGACCCAGTGTTCACCCGTGCCCAGTTTAACCCGTGGAATTAGTAACCCAACCTGAGTTGGGCCGACCCAGTTGTACCCGTACCCAGTTGCACCGTGAATAACGATCCAGACCCAACCTGTTTCCGACCCAAAATGACCCGCACACCAACTTCACCCGCCAATGACCCAGTTAAACCCACCCAGTTATCACCCAACCCAGTTATCACCCAACCCAGTTACCACCCAACCCAGTTGTGACCCAACCCAGCTATCACCGACCCAGTTGTGACCCAACCCAGCTATCACCGACCTAGTTGTGACCCAACCCAGCTATCACCGACCCAGTTGTGACCCAACCCAGCTATCACCGACCCAGTTGTGACCCAACCCAGCTATCACCGACCCAGTTTCGACCCAACCCAGTTACCACCCGACCCAACTAAACCCGACCCAATGCCATTCCTAATATTTGTGCAAGAAAACATTTGTTGTAGCTAAATAAAAAAGATAGTATATTCGACCAATTATAACATAATAACAAAATGTTTATTCACTTAAATTTTTCTTTACAGTGGAGACACGAGAATAAGGACATTAAAAAGTACAAATATTCAAAATTTTGAAACTGAAAATCTGAAATTCAGTAAACTTAGAAGATTAAATTACAATTAAGTGTATAAAGTAAAATTTACATTACAGCAAAACCGAAATAAAAAAAAAGAAGAAAAAACCAGATACAATAAAAATCAAGGTCAAAGCAAATTATAGGGATTGTATTCTTTTCTTTTACAAGAGGGATTGTATCTTCATCTTCATCCTCATATATTGATGAGTATAAACACTCCAATCCTACAGAGAAAAAGGGCACAAATTAGATCGCAAATTACTAATAGAAATATAAAATATAATAAACTTATAAGAACGCAAATTAGTAAATTACTAATAATACAACAAAAAAAAACAAGATTAGTGGAAAATTAATCACGAGCTACAATAATATAGAACCAAATCATTTTATGCTCATGGCTTTATTGTTGATGAAAACTTCCTAGAAAAACAAAAAAAAAGTTGACAATAACCTGGAAAAACATAAGCAGCTTATCAGAAGGAGAAACTAAGATGGCAACAATTTCAGCTGGCTCCGTTGAAGCTTCTTCTTCACAACAGCAGCATTAGTTTCTGGGATCTCTGCATACTTTTGTTTTTTACTAGCAACATTACAACAACCCAGTAAGAAATTCGAAATATATAATCAAAAAGCTTAATTGTTTTCATCACCCAACCCCTAGAATTTAGATTCTCATATCTCACATTATTTGAAAAATAAAAATTCAGAATTACAAAATTTAGTACAATTAACAATAAAACAAAATACAAAAAAAGAAATTAGAATTACAAACCTATATGTACTGTGACTGCAAATTCCCAATTCACATACCAATAAGAAACTTTAACATTGTGAAAATTACAAGAAACTGAGATGTTAAGATAAAAGAGGCGTGAAGAGTAGAAGAGAAATTTGCTGAAGAGGATTTGAGAGAATAAAAATGTTAGGGTTTGAGGGGATCTAAAAAGGGGCGATTTTCTACCAAATAGAGCTTTAGGGTTTTTATCTTAATTCATCCGTTGGATTGTACATTTAAGGGCTGAGATTAGCTTTCATCCCAATTATGATTTTTTTTTTCCAGAAGAGAGTAGTTTAATAAAGGGCTCAGATCAGTTCTTCTCTAATCAATGGTATCAATTCATGATCCATGACATTCTTTTTTGACCAATGAGCATTGAGAATGACCAAACACATGGATTGCCAAGTTAATGTCCATCAATGGTTGAATTTTGATCTTTCTCAAATCAATGGCCCTATACAACTTATAAAATGGTTTGTTTATAGCCACTATATACAACTTTAAGACATATAGCTCAAGTAGATTTTTTTGTTTAAAAATGCATTTTTAATAAAGACGATTAACTCAAATATTGTATTGTTATCTTAATTAGCCTATCAACTACCATTGACACATTCATTTAGTATAGTATGTAATTTGGATCATTATTCAAGTAGATTTTTTTGTTTATGAAATGCATTACACTCGATGACGATTATCATAATGATTACCCACCTACATTAACTAATCTATACACTAATCCATTTGTATTACTTTGTGTTAATACTAATGTATACTAGCTAGAAATGCAATACATTGATCTATACACTAATTATACATTGACATATAGTCAAAATGCAATACATTAATCTATACACTAATCTAGTTTAGCCTAGTGATTACCCTCCTATATTAACTTCCGTCACGTTATACTCGTATTAGTTTGTGTTGATCGACTGTAATCATCATTATCACCAATTATGATCACATATACTTGTATTATTTGTTGGTCAATGATATGAGATTTGAGAAACGATAATGTTTATCGACAAGGGAGTAACCGAATAACTGACTAAGTATTAAGTTATTATATGATTGTGCAACATATGAACCCTCGTTATAATCACTTAGGCCTCATATGAACTGTCGTGTAAACATATGATTGTATGATTATTCTCCTTACCATCATAGCTATTTACAAACTTATATATCAATCATAATGCTTATAATAATAAATCATTTATATAAAGTTTGGAATTGATCGTCTACTGGTTATTATTGTCGTTAGTTATAATATATAATATTAAAACATATGAACCGTCGTTGTAAATCTATGAATGTATGATTATCATTTGTTATACTATTTATTGTTATTGTTATTGTTATTGTTATTGTTATTGTTATTGTTATTGTTATTGTTATTGTTATTATTCCTCTTCGTATTTGTATTACTATAATAATAAATCCTTTATATGAAATTTGGAACTGATCTTGTACTCGTTATTATTGTTGTTGGTTATGAATTATGATATATAATATTAAAACATATGAAGAGTCGCCTCTACTCCTTTACTCATTAGGCAATAGGCCAATTACCAATAGCCAATAATGGTGAATGGCCCAATAATATAAGATTATAAGTATAACTTATAAGTTATAAGTCTTACTTTAGTAACATTTCAAATTAGTAATATAAGTATCAAAGTATTAATGATTCAATGTATTATTAAAAAATTCACAATAATGACTCAATCACAATTCACAATATCAGTATAATTACAGATTACTATAATATACCACTATAAGTATAAAGTATAATGACTATAATCTATATCACAATATCACAATACCTCAATACCACATCCACATGTTATAAGTTTATAACAATCTCGACCCAAATCAATACGCCACGGAGCCGCCGGTTCGATATTTAGTCGTTCCAAGTAATTCCGACCCAAGTTATTCCGATATCGATTTCTTTCGACCCAAGTAGCCCGAAAGCCGATTTATTCCGACCCAAGTAATTCCGAAAGCCGTATTATTCCAACCCAAGTTATTCCGATATCGATTTTTTCCGACTCAAGTAACCCGAAAGCCGATTTCTTCCGACCCAAGTAATTCCGAAACCCGATTTCTTTCGACCCAAGTTATTCCGATTTCGATTTCTTCCGACCCACGTAACCCGAAAACCGATTTCTTCCGACCCAAGTAATTCCGAAAGCCGAATTATTCCGACCCAAGTTATTCCGATATCGATTTCTTCCGACCCAAGTAACCCGAAAGCCGGTTTCTTCCGACCCAAGTAATTCCGAAACACGATTTCTTCCGACCCAAGTCATTCCGAAAGCCGATTTCTTCCGACCCAAGTTATTCCGAAAGCCGATTTCTTCCGACCCAAGTCATTCCGAAAGCCGATTTGGACCGACTTCACCTTATTCCATTCCGACCCAAATTCACCCAACCCAGATACCGGCCGACCAGTCTCACCCGACCCATTTCCGACCCAGTACCGAGCTCCTCTCACCCAGTTTCACCCGACCCAAGTTCACCCGACCCACCCAGTTCCGACCCATGACACGGTGTCACCCAGATTATTCCGACCCAAATCATTCCGACCCAGCTTGGGTCAACCCAAACCCAGCCAGTGACCCAGATTGACACCTCTATAATTAGTGCTTAATTAGTTAATTTATTTATTTTAATTATTGTAATTAAGAAAAGTTGGTCGCTACTTCATGTATTTAAGGACGTATGATATGAATGAAAATCATCGAAGTTTAACCTACACATTGTGTGATTGTCATTTAAGTTACCTTTAATTCTTGGATTAGAATTGATTGAAGTTCTCTTATGCTTAATTAGTTTTGGCCAACTAATTTTTGATCTTAGAAAATTCTATACATTTAGAGTGGTGTTTTTGTATCTCTAAGTGTTGGATTAGTCGCCTAACTTGGTGTGTTCATCCACGCCTAGTTGTTGTTCTTGTTGCATCATATGTGTTCCAACTTGATAGTTCGAACATATATCATCTTAGTATCAGAGCTGAGATTATATCCTACCCTTTCTACGCACCACCAGCCCTTAAACACAACCTAAACACCACCCCTCACCACCCCCTTAAGCCATCCCACATGTAAACATCCGAAACTACATACCCTTGCTTTAACCTAGCCATGGGAGATGGAGATCAACCCCATATTGGTTGGTGTAAGACCATGAGAATACTAGAGGAGGAGAAACGTTAGAGTAATACAAGAATGGCATTACTCCAAGACCAACTGAGATAAATCGAACTTAGACTCACTAGGCAGAGAGGTGATGATGAGTCGGATGGTGAGGCCAGTGATCGCACCATACAACCTAGGAGGAAAAATTTTCGGCCTTCTAATGATATTAAGGTCGACGTTCCAAATTATGATGGGAGATTAGATGCTGATGAATTCATAGAATGGATGAGAACAGTTGAAAAGGTTGTTGATTACAAGCAAGTACCCTAAGAGAAGAGGGTGAAGCTTATTGCTCTCAAGTTAAGGAAATATGCTTCAACTTGGTGGGCTAGCATTTGTGCAAAGAGAGAACGAGAAGGCAAGGAGAAGGAGAGAACTTGGCCTAAGATGAAGAAGCTGTTGAAAAAGAAGTTTCTTCCTACTCACTATCTGCAAGAGAACTTTGCACGATTCCATCACCTTCAACAAGGCAACAAATTTGTCGAAGACTATGCTAGGGAGTTTGAAGCATACCTTATGAAGTGTGAGGTCCAAGAGGATGAACCTCAAACCTTAGTAAGGTTCCTTGGTGGTTTAGACCATAAGATAGCTAATGTAGTTGAGTTGCATCATTAATCTACATTAGAGGAGCTCATACTCCTTGCACACAAGGTAGACAAACAACAAAAATCCAAAGGAAAATAGGAGGCTTTACATCCCTTTTCCCAATTCCCTACCTATATAAAACCAAGCCCTGGTTCACCTAAACCTACTCAAATCACCCAACCTATCTTTCTCAAAACCCAAGCCTCAAGCACCACTACCTTACCTAAAGTTGGAAGAAGGTGTTTTAGATGTCAAGGGCTATATAGCCTCGGATTGTCCAAATAAGAAGGTCATAAGTATCTTGGAGTATGAAACTTATGAGGGAGATTGTCAAGAAGAAGATGAGGATGAGATAAGAGGAGAAAAGGAGGAAGAAATGATCAGACCAGATAAAGGGAACGCCTTGTAGTGAGACGAGCCTTGAGCAGAGTTATGGACAAGAATGGAATGCAACAAAGAGAATTCATTTTCCATACTCGTTGCACTATTAAAGGGAAGATTTGTACCTTGACTATAGATGAAGGAAGTTGCACGAATGTAGCTGCACAAACCATGGTCGACAAGCTCAAACTAAACATAACACCTCACCTAAACCCTATGTCATTCAATGGTTAAACCAAGGGAAAGGAATCCAAGTCACCATGCGTGTCTTGATCACCTTTAATATTGGTAGTACGTATAAGAAGGAGCTTTGGTGTGATGTTATTCCCATGGATGCATGTCATGTACTCCTTACTCCTTTGCCTTCCCTTCAAGAGACCAAGCCTCACTTCAAAAAACAAAAGTACCAATCTCTTACCACCCTACTTCATGCCTTTTATCCTGAGTATAAACCTATTCGAGAACTCTTGCGTAATGATGCATCTGATTCAAGCAAGGATTAGCCAATTCATGAGCACCCCCTTCTCAACCTGATGGAAATCATTGATCAAGGATACCAAGCTCATTAACTTGGTGGCTGTTACTATTGAAGAAGTTCATAGCTTCGAGCCTTTGATTAATGTCCATGGTGATCAAGTTGTTAACTTGGTTGCTTAGTTCATTTACCGTACTGTGTAATAAATTAGTTGCATTATAATTCATAGGTTGAGTCGAGTATGTTGCTCTCGTTTCATGTTCTAGTCGAGTTGTATTTCATTTCCTAAAGCTAAGAGTCGTAGTGTAGTTATGATTCTAGTGTAGAGTCCTAATGTAAGCATGCCATGCCTCTTGTGTTTGCGTGTTATTGCTTTGTAAGAGTCCTAGCCTAGTTATAAGTCTTGTGAGATTCCTTTATGGTGCTTGATGAAGACGGCTAAACATGACCATGTCAAGGGGAGTCACAGTCAATAGTTGTTGTATAATGTGGATTTGAAGTATTAGTTATGTAGTTCTAGTTATGTTAGAATTCTATGTAATTTAGATGATTTAACTCCTTGCTTGTTAAGAGTTTGTTACTTTAGGATTTTATTTTGATTACAATTTGATTTGCATTAGGAGTTTAATTACTTTAGTCGTGTGTTTGGATAGGAATTAGGTGTGTGGAATAGATAGATTAGTTAGTTTATTATTTATCTTTATCCTTTAAGATAAAGATAGATAAGTTTGTTAGTTATTTATCTTTATCCTTTAAACATTACTAGTTTCAACAAGTTAGGAATCTTGTAAAATAAATAGGAATTTTCAGCCATATTAATAAAAAAAAGAGTCAATGTTTGAGTTAATTCTTGTGAATTACAGATTTAGGAGAGAATCCAAAAACCCTAGTTGAACTTTTTAAACCCGGGGAATGGGTTTGGTTACAATTGAATGGGAGGTAACCTGAACTCAAGTAATTTCCACATGATGCGGGATCCTTTTAGATATTAGAGAGAAATGATCATGAGAGCTACAAAATAGATTTGGGAGGCTTGAGTTCTACCTTTAGAAGGGGGAGTTATGTCTTTACACCGCAGAAGAAAGTTTGGGGTCAAACGTTTTTTTTAGAAGAGGAGAATGATCAAAGTCCGTTCTTTAACATTAACGGGTCTCTGACCATGGAACCCATGAAGCCTCCTTAATCTGAAAACATGGATACAACCTTTGAAGAGGCCAAGTTCTGTTTGGGTTGCAAGCAAGGATGTAAAGGAATCATAAGTTTTGTTTGGGTTCCTACTTTTTTTTTTTGTTTTATTTCAATGCATAGATTAAAGCCTAGTTATTACTTGTATCACTTACGCATGTGGCGTGTGCTTTCTTTGTTTTCATCAGTTTTTTAGGCTTATAATATGCTGATTTGCAAGCTTGGTAACAACACATTGATTAAGCATCAATCAGGTCATGATTTTAGGGGGTTTTGAAACTCCTAAAAGCTGTCCAAACTGGACATTCTTTAGGGTAATTTTGGAAGAGTGTTTGCTGCCCCGTTTCCCTATTTAAGGAGAGCATATGATAGGAGAAGTTCAGATTTTGAGTGATATAAAAAAACCTTTGTGTTTATAGTTTTGTGCGTTGAGTTTGTCTCAAGTTTGAAACTAACCCTTATTGCTTTGAGTGTGTCATGAGTGATAAGATTAGGGGAGATTGAGTGAGTCTTATTGTGAGTGTTATTGTTCTTGAGTTTAAAATCATCATCTAATTTTTTGGAAGGTGTTTTTAGATTCAGATCATCTGGTATCAGAGCCTAGGTCGAGAGATTCTTCAGAAAAATCGAATTTTAGGGAAGAAACAAAGCTGTCAGAATCGAACCAGTTTTTCATCCGACTTTGAAGGACGATTTTTCAAGCTTCAGAAGTCCAAATTGGTTGATTCTTTTTTATTCTACATAATGTTTTGTCTAGAATACTCACAAATTTTTTTTGAGTTTTTAAAATTTTCTAAGATATTAAACTGGGCTCGTTTTTCGTAACTGCGCCAAAACGGAGCAAATCCAACACAAAGAACTTCAAACGACGATTACTGCTTCATCCGAAAAGCTTTCCAAGAGTTTCTTTTTTTTAATCTGCTTTGTTGTTCTGAATTTTATTAATCTTTAAGCCTTTGAGAGTCTGAAGGCCTTTTATATTTTCGTTTTGTTGTTCAAATTTACAACAATTTGCATCTTGTATTTGTAATAGTCTAGCAAAAATAGTAAAATCATGGCTGATGGGGATCTTGCTAGGATGTTACAAGTAATAACTTAGACGTTAGAAAATTTAGAAATAAAATTAGAAGAGACATGAAGAAGATAATGCCCATCCAAGAGACTAGGCTTGATGCTATGTTTAGTACGTTGTTGCAAGCTAATCGAAAACTAAATTTTCTTGAAACTGAAGATGGTGAGTTGAATACACCTAGAATCTTTGATGCAGATAAGGGTTTTAAAATTGAGATGCCCGAGTTTGATGGACGGCATGATAGTAAGGTCTTTCTTGGTTGGGTAAGGCAAATTGAAACCATATTTGATTATAAGGGTTATGATGATGGGAAGAGGTTTAAACTTGTTGTCCTTAAACTCACTAAGCTTGCTTCGTTGTGGTATGAAAACCTCAAAACAATTAGAAGAAGAGAAGGAAAAGATAATATTGATTCATGGAGTCGGTTGAAAAAGCAAATGATGGATAAATGGGTAAGTAAAGAGTATGAGCAAGATTAATACTTAAAACTGACCCACCTATCACAAGAAGACATGAGTGTGGAGGAGTATTTGAGAGAATTTGAGAAGTTGTGCTTAATTTGTGAAGTACAAGAGAAGGAAATTAAACCTTTAAAATTGCTCGTTTCATTAAAGGTCTTTCCAAGGGGATAAGTAAGAAGGTGGATGTTACTCATTACGCAACATTTAGTGATGTATGTAAGCTAGCCATCAAGTATGAGTCACAACTAAAAGAAGACAAACCTAAGACTTCAATGGGTTTTAAAAGTTCTTACAATTCCAACTTTTCTTTTGAGAAAATTCTATTCAACAAAAAATTCCTTCATTTTCATCTAGTGTCACAAAGCAAGACAAGAGAAAAGAAAAAGTGGGGGTGAAACAAGAAGAGTATGATCAAAGAAGAAGGTGTTTTAGATGTCAAGGTAGAGGGCATATTGCATCTAAGTGTCCTAGCAAGAGTGTTTTGACCATAATTCAATTGAGAGTCATCGAAGAAGAAGAAAAATTGTTTGAATTTGTTCCCGGAATAGAAAGACAAGAGAGTGACATAGAAGAAAAAATTCCATAAAAAGAAGAAAACATGATTGGCGGGGTAATTAGGATAATGTTGTATGGTGAAACATATTGCGAATCACAAAGATAGAACTTGTTTCGAACTTGTTGCAAGATCGGGTATAAAACTTGTAATGTGATCATAGATAGTGGGGCTCAAGTTGATGTTGTCTCACTCGTGGTAGTCCAAAGCATGAAACTTCCTACAAGACCACACGAGAAGCCTTATAAGCTTACTTTGTGGAATGGAGATTCTCATACTCGAGTAAAGTAGAAAGCATTGGTTAGCTACCCCATTGGCAGCTTTCAAGAAGCAAGGTGGTGTGATGTTCTTCATATGGCTGCGTGTCACTTACTACTTGGCAGGCCATGGAATTCAACAATAATCCGAGCACAAGGGAACTTCAAATGAGTATGTATTGACCTTGAAAGATGGCAAAAGAGTGAAGTTGTATCCCTTACTCCCACAAATAGCTCAAAAAGAAAAATAAGTGAGCAATCATGTTGTAATTTGTAATGATTTCTATGACATAGTGGATAAAAGAGAAAGGGTTTGTGTGGGTGTTGATGCAAGGGGTGTTTCTTTTGATAACCCTTCTTCCTATGAGTTGTATAAAGAAACACCAACCATGTCACAAGAACCACGAGTCAGGAATAGCCTTTTGTTTTCAAGGTTAAAAAACAAAGTTTTGAGAGGTTAGAAATCTAAAAATAAAGATGCAAAAAAAAAAAAAAAAGAACAAGGAAAGGTTTTTCAACCCGGGGAATGTGTTTGGTTACAATTTAATGGGAGGTGTCCTAAACTCAAGTTATTTCCACTTGATGAGAGACCCTTTGAGATATTAGAGAGAATTGATCATGAGAGCTACAAAATAGATTTGAGAGGCTTGAGTTCTACCTTCAAAAGGGATGAATTGTGTCTTTACCGAAGAAGAAAGTTTGGGGTCAAATGGTTTTTCAGAAAAGGAGAATGATCAAAGTCCGTTCTTTAACATCAACGGGTCTTTGACCATGGAAACCATGAAGCCTCCTTAACTTGAAAACATGGTATACAACATTTGAAGAGCCTAAGTTCTGTTTGGGCCGCAAGCAAAGATGTAAAGGAATCCTAAGTTTTGTTTGGGTACCTATTTATTTTTGTTATTTTATTTTAATGCTTAGAAAAAAGCCTACTGATTATATGCATCACTTAGGCAAGTCGCATGTGTTTTCTTTGTTTTCATCAGTTTTTTAGGCTTACAATATGCTGATTTGCAAGCTTTGTAACAACACAATGATTAAGCATCAATTAGGGCATGATTTAAGGGGGTTTTGTAACTCCCAAAACCTGTCCAAGTTAGACAATTTTTAGGGTGGTTTTTGAAGAGTTTTTGCTTCTCCTTTTCCCTATATAAGGAGAGCATATGATAGAAGAAGTTTAGATTTTGGGTGATATAAAAAAACTTTGTGTAAATAGTTTTGTGCTTTGAGTTTGTCTCAAGTTTGAAACTAACCCTTATTGCTTTGAGTGTGTCTTGAGTGATAATATTAGGGGACATTGAATGAGTATTGTCTCGGGCGTAAGATTCCAAATCATTGAGTTTGTCTTGTGATTTGGTCACTATCCTAGATTCGTGAGTTACATGGTCTTATTGTGAGTGTTCTTATTCTTGAGTTTAAAATGATCATCCAATTCTTTGGAAGGTGTTTTAATTTAGATTCACATTAGTTGTTGGATTAGAGTTGCTGAAGGAATGTTACAAGGATGATCGAGATTTTGGATAATTATTCGAAGAGTGTCACAATCATGCTATCAAGGATTATTACTTGTTAAAGGGGTTTCTTTTGAAAGGTAATCAATTATGCATCCGTCGTTCTACTGTGAGGGAATCTCTTATTAAGGAGTTTCATGAAAGTGGACTAACCGATCATTTTGGCATAGAGAAGACATTAGCCTTGATTGCTGAATATTTCCATAGGCCACGCATGGCTAGAGATGCAGAGTTCATTATCAAAAGGTGCATTGTGTGTCAAAAGGCTAAAGGTCACTTGCAATGCCAAGGCCTCTATTTTCCATTGCCGGTTCCTCAAGCTCCATGGGAGGATGTTAGCTTGGATTTTATCACTAGATTGTCTAGAACACAACGACAAAAGGACTCAATCATGGTGGTTGTTGATAGGTTTTCCAAGATGGCATACTTTGTGGAGATTGTTGCTAATCTCTACTTCAAGAAGATTGTTCGACTACATGGAGTGCCTAAGTCCATGGTAAGTGATCGAGACTTAAAGTTTTTTAGCCATTTTTGGCCTAATCTTTGGAAGAAGATGGGTACTAAACTGAAGTTTAGCCCTTCTGGCCACCCACAAACTGATGGCCAAACAGAAATCACCAATAGGACCCTAGGAACTCTTCTTCGAGCCTTGGCTACAAAGAACACTAAAAAATGGGAGGACATGCTTCCTCACGCAGAATTTGCATATAATAGGGTCCCTAGCAAGACTACAAGCCTACTCCATTCAATGTTGTCTATGGTTAAAATTTGAGCACTCATATGAACCTAACTCCATTCCCTACACCACAAATTTATAGTCATGAGGATGATGTAAGAATCAAAGAGATCAAGCAATGATCCATTTAAGCTCATTTTCTACAAATCTTAGTTACGTTTGGACTCTTTATGTAGTTTCCTAGTTCTGTTAGGAGACTATGTATTTTAGTTGCTTTATACTTTTTTATTTTAGGTGTTTGAGTGATGAAGGAATCCTATTATGTTTAGGAGTCTAATTCCTTTGTCATTGAGTCTTGTTAGGAGTCTAGGTTACATAAAATTATTGAATTCTTATCATAGGTGTGTTTTTACTTATCTTAAGCGTGGGTGCTTAGTTAAGTTAAGTTAGAAGAAATCTTATTTATCTTTTTATTATAATATTTATCTTTTTAGTAGTTAATATTATTTTGGAGTGTTTAAGCGTGTACTTATATATACACGTCCATATAAATAAAACAATGGAGATGAATGAAATGTTTTGAGTTATTCAAATGTTATGTGCATTGAATATTGTTTGTCGTACCAAGAACACATAAATTATGGTTTATGTGCATCTCCTAATCGAGGTTAGGTAGAGACCCTCTAGTTCCCGAGGGAACATATAGAGCTTATACCTATAAAGATTCAATCTTTACATTATTATGTTACAAAGTTTCAAACTTTAATTGTTATTTATATTATTCTTATTTTAAAACTCCTGCAATCATATTAAGTGGTATCAGAGCAAAGGCATCTATGTCCTTTTGGTGCTTTGACGTTCTTGGAGAAGAAGAACGAAGGAAGAAGAAAATCGCTCGTAACAGCGAGTTATTTGAGGTAACTTTAAAGACTCGTTCTCCCACCTCCGATCAAATTTTTGGGTGATTCTTAATCCTAAATATGACAACTATTTGTCTACTTTGGTTTTCCAAAATTTCGTAAGATTTGGAGATGATTTGATATATATTCGAGACTGATCTTTCGAATTGGTCTAAAACCGGGTAAATCTGGCACAGTGTTGGGAGAATTTAAACTGCAAACTATTGACTATGTATTTTTTGATGAAATTTTGGTCGAGTGTTTTAAACATATAGGACTACCTGGATAAACAATTTCATAAATTGTCAAGGTTTTCGATTGCGTTTGGGGTAATTATTTCAAATGTATTTTCAAGGTAGTTTATTTGCAGTTTGAGAATTATGGACATGAGTGGATGGTGGCCTGAGTTCTTAGAGGCTTATAAACGAATGCAACAAGCTAAGAAAGATGTTTATGATCTTTTCCAACAGCTTAAAGAGAAACGACATGAACAAAAATAACAACTTCCTATTGTTGAGGATGAAGAAAAGTTCGAAACTTTTTCTTGTTCTGATACAGAAGTAGTTGATGCAAGTTTACTAGCTCTTGTTCATAAGAATATTTCAGTGGACCTTGGCTCAAATTATGTACATGGAGGACTCTTCATGGGGATGACTACCAAGGTGGTAGCATGTTTGCTAACCAACTTAGGTAGCATGGAATAGGCGTGTAATATTAACATGTCTATGAGAGTTCTAGTTTTGTGGGAACTCATACTATCTTTATTTATTTCCTAGTTATGTTTGTATTAGGCATGGTTTTGCCTACGTCCTTAAAACGATGATTTTACATGATTTAAAAGTCTAGAGAGTCTAGGACTTAGGGATTTGTCCTAAGCTTATTAGGGTTAGTATGTTTGATTCCTACTAGGATTAGCATGCATAAACTAGTATAAATACAAGCTATGTAGTTCGATTATTTCGTAGTGAAATTAATAAAAGTTTTTGTGAGTTTGATTAAAACTTAAGTGTTTACACAATTCTCTAGATTGTTGGTGGCTCTGCCTTTATGCTTTCAAAACCCTTAGATTTATTCATTGTGGTGGCTTTGTCTTTATCATTGAATAGACTAGGAACTATCTTGTGCTTTATTTTGATTGTTTTGTTCGAACATAGATTGATTGATATACATACTTCTGCACTTTGTTATTTGATCTTGATAGTTTAAATATATCATCTGGTATCAAGAGCTTTGGGGACATTCATTAAAGCATTCGAGCACTTGTACAAAGGTCCTTGTTGCTCGAAAAAAATTTCCTCAAAGGAGCAGTAGTTTGATCTTCAAGAAACTCTTAAAGATCGAATCTTTTTTTAAGATTCTTGATTTTTCACAAAGTTTCGTCAAAGGACATCCTTATTAGTTGTCAAGTGGTGAAAGAAAATCATCCAACATCCATAAAAACATCCATGAAGCAGATCATACAAATCGTTTCTTGATTGCTTGGAGTACAAGTTTTGTGCTTTCAAGCCAAGTTATGTTTGGGTTAAGCCATGGACGATGAGAGAGGTGGAAGAGAGGGTAGAGAGGGTAGAGTCCCTAGAGGAATAACCTTTGAACAATCACAAAATTTGCGTAGGGATCGACAGCTAGAATATCTAACCACATGCATGGACGAGTTGATGTGCATGATGCACCAAAGCATGTGTGGCAACCAACGCAACAACACTCCTAGTCCTGTTAGGAGTACTCCAAACAGCACCCAAGAGGTTAGTTCTGATGAGGAGATTAACAATCCTAGGCATAGAAGACCACCAAAGGAGGATGATCGAGGCCTAAGGCTCGACCTACATGAGTTTGATGGCGCCGTGAAGCCTGAGAAATTCTTAGAGTGGCTACAAAGAATGGAAAGGGTCTTTAATTACAAGGACTATGATGATGCTAAGAGATTCAAGGTCGTTATTCTAAAGCTCATTGGATATGCTAGCCTATGATAAGAGAACCTAAGGACTAAAAGGCGTAAGGATGTAAACCAGCCTACGTTCATGTGAGAAGTTGAAGAGAAGGATGAAGAAACACTTCCTCCCTTATGATTTCACACAAGATATGTTTCGAAGGCTTCAAGTTCTTCAACAAAACACCCTAAGTGTTGAAGACTATGTGGTGGAGTTTGAAAGGATCAACATGCTGTGTGATGGGACGAAAAGGCTGAGCACAAGATTGCTCGATTCATAGCTGGATTAGATAAGAAGTTAGCTAAGAAGGTTGATCTCCAACACTATTGGAGTTTCGAGGAGGTAGTGCAAGTGGCCATGAGGGTTGAGAAGTATGTCAGGGCCAAGAAATCCTCCACCTTTTAGCCTTTTGTGAGGAACTTAGACAAACCAAGTGGCACCAAAAAAGATGAAGCAAGTGGTTCTACACCTTCAACTAGGTTTGACAAGTTCAAAGGCGACAAAGGGAAGTCCTCCACACCCTTAGCTACTGAAGAGAGGCGCATTTATTTTAAATGCAAGGGTTATGGTCGATATTTGAAGGATTGCCCCAATAATAGGGTCATGACTTTGAGAGATATCGAAGAGATTGATGCTGACTATGCTAGGGGAAGCTTTGCAGAAGAGGAGCATGATGAGGAGAAGAATCATACAGATGAGGCTGCCTATGAGGTAGATTATGAGAAGGAACCAGTTCACGAAGGCCAACAACTCATTGTTAGGCGCATGTTGCATACACAACCAGCTCCTTTGGACAACACTCAAAGGGACAAGATCTTCTTCACTCGTTTACTAGTGAAGCAAAGGGTATGTGACTTAATCATTGCTAATGATAGTTGTGCTAATCTTGTGTCTACCATCCTTATTGATAAACTAGAATGACCTACTTCTAATCACCCACGCCCCAACAAGTTAAATTGGCTTAGTGATGATAATGGTATTAAAGTAACCAAACAAGCCTTAATCTTGTTCTACATTGGCAAGTTTAAGGATGAGGTTTTCTATGATGTATGCAATGTGGATGCTTCTCATATATTGTTAGGGAGACCATGGCAATATGATCGTTTTGTGAATTATGATGGCCACTTAAATGTGTGCATTGTTATTGTGGGAGGTAAGAAAATAACCTTGAAGCCTTTGTTGATGCGTAGATGAGTAGCATGTTCGTGAGGAGTCCTAATTCTGTTAGGAAATCTATGTAGTATCCTAGTTCTGTTAGGGGGATATGTAGTTTAATTTTCTTATAACTCTTTAGTTTAGGTGTTTGAGTGATGAAGGAATCCCATTATATTTAGGAGTCTAATTCCTTTGTCACCGAGTCCTATTAGGAGTCTTGTTGGTTTATCTTTAAGTTAGGCGTGTGCTGTACATCACTTAGGTGTGTGATGATAGATTTGTTAGTTTGTTATTTTTGTTTATCCTTAAGGCTTTACTAGTTCTAATGACTTTCGGAGTCTTTGTAATCTATATATTGCTGATTTTCGACCATAATAAAAGAGAGTTTTGTTTTTGTGAGTTTAACCTATACCTTATGGAATTAACGTTTTAGGAGAGAATCCAAAGCTTTAATAGTGAATGCAACCCTAGTTATTATCAAACCTTGGTTAGGATTTGGTAATTTCATATCCTTGTCACTTAGTTTATTTAATCATCATTATGAAACGTGTGATTAAGTGTTAAAGAACTCGAACCTAATCTTTAAATAGTGATCAAGAATTGCTTTCTTGATTCAAGATTCATTCAAGATTCGTTAGAGATCCATTCTTTTAATCAGGAACTCAAAGAAGGCCTTCAAATTCAAGACCCTAGCAAAGCAACTTGCGGATCTTATGGAGATGAATGCAGAAGTACAAGCAACCATGTTGGAGATGAGGCGTGACATGCTTTATTTGAGGAGTATTAGGTTGATACTTATACTAATAGTGTGAACAACCGATGGAGATACGATGACCTAAAGCTCTCGGACCTGCGTTCCTTTGATGGAGATGAAGATGTTGAAGCATACTTGGATTGGGAGAGGAGGCTAGATCGACTCTTCAACCACAAGCAACTTGATGAACATGCTCGTTTCTCATATGCTACTCTTAAGCTAGCAAGGTATTCCTCACTTTGGTTTCATTCTCTTCAATCTAGGCGTAACTCTAAAGGAAAAGAACCACTTGATACGTGGACTGAATTGAAAACTAAGATGAAAAAAAGGTTTGTGCCACGAAACCACAAACAAGAGTTGTTCTTGAGGTTGAATTCTCTCACGCAAGGTACCATGACTGTTGAGCAGTATATCAAGGAATTTAAGCGCCTTTATATAGCGTGTGATTGCAGGGATCAAGAAGAGCAAAAGATTGCAAAGTTTGTGCTTGGATTAAACAAGAACTTGCACAATTATGTGGAGTTGCAGCCCCTTACTACATTTGATGAAGTGTGTTCCTTGGCGTGTAAGTTGGAGATGGAGCATAAAGGATTGGCTTTTGGTGCGCTCAAGAACCCTAGAAGCGAGAGTGATTCAGTTGGTCCATACAAGGAAGTCATGGGTGCCAAGGCTACTACACAAGAAGTCATGAATACGATGAAAGGAGCACTTCCTCTTGCAACATCCAAGGATCTAGCCATGAAGAAAATCGTGTGTTTCAAGTGTCAAGGGTTGGGACATGTGGCTCGAAACTTCCCTAATCGTACCATGGTATCAAGGGAAGAATACTACAATTTCTTGGCATGCAAAGCAAGTTGATGAGGGTTGAACAAGAACACAACATTGCAACACAACACTACATGGTTGATATGGCTAGTGATGAGTTTTGGAGCAACCAAGCTAAGTGTAGTCCGGAGAAAGCTCATGAAGTGTTGGTGTTAAGAAGGTCCTTGTTGGCATAACATTAAGATGAGCAAGAAGATGAGCAAAGACATAATCTTCTTCATTCAACTTGCTTAGTAAAGGATCAAGCTTGTTCCTTTATCATTGACAGTGGATCCTGTACAAATGCTTGTTCCTTAACTATGGTGGATAAGCTGAAATTGCCTACAAGAAAGCACCCTAGCACTTATAAACTCAATTGGTTGAATGATGAGGGTGGCGTGTGGGTGAGAAAGCAAGCCCTGGTTAATTTCAAGGTTGGTGATATCATGATGAACTATGGTGTGATGCCATACATATCACAACATGTTCCTTACTACTTGGGAGGCCATCGCAAAGTGATTGATTTGTGCTTCATAATGGCAATACAAATGAGAATTCGATGCTCTTGGGTACAAGGCATTTAGTATTCGAACCCTTGCCTCCAAAGTGACATGCTGCCACGCAAAGTGAAGACAAGGCGAAACAAGATGGAGCTCATATGTGTGTGAGTTCGTGCCATAGTGAAGTCCTAGAAACCGCAAGTAACAAAAGGGAGAGTCGACATCAATTTCTACAACTACGCAAGGGTACCAAGTTGGATGTGGGGGACAAGATGTGGTTGTCACTTGCAGCTCAAAAACTTCACGTGAATCACAAGCATGGAGAGCATGTTGATGAAGGTCCTTTTAATGTTGTTGAGAAGATTGGCTATGAAACGTTCAAGGTGTTGCTAGGAGATGTCATATGTGCAACGTTTCCTTCATGTGACTTAATTCCATGTTTCAAAGACTAAACTTGAGGACAAGTTTTTCCTACAAGGGGAGTATGATGCGTGGATGAGTAGCATGTTGTCAGGAGTCCTAGTTCTGTTAGGACATTCATGTAGTATCCTAGTTCTGTTAGGGTGCTATGTAGTTTAATTGCTTTATAACTCTTTAGTTTAGGTGTTTGAGTGATGACGATCCTATTATATTTAGGCTTCTAATTCCTTTGTCACCGAGTCCTATTAGGAGTCTTGTTGATTTATCTTTAAGTTAGGCGCGTGGTTTACATTACTTAGGCGTGTGATGATATATTTGTTAGTTTGTTATTTTTATTGATTCTTTAGGCTTTACTAGTTCTAATGAGTTTAGGAGTCTTTTTAATCTATATGTTGCTGATTTTCGGCCATGATAAAAGAGAGTTTTGTTTTTGTGAGTTTAGCCTATTCCTTGTGTAATTAACGTTTTAGGAGAGAATCCAAAGCTTTAGCAGTAAATGCAACCCTACTTATTATCAAATCTTGGTTAGGATTTGATAATTTCATATCTTTAATTTGTTACTTAGTTTCTTTAATCATCATTATAAATCGTGTGATTAAGTGTTAAAGAACTCAAACCTAATCTTTAAATAGTGATCAAGAATTGCTTTCTTGATTCAAGATTCATTCTAGATTCGTTAAAGATCCATTCTTTTAATCAAGAACTCAAAGAAGGCCTTCAAATTCACATCATTTGTCATCGTCTCCTACATCAAAGGGCTCCTTATTGGTGAGTGCTAAGGATATTGAGAAGGAATTGGATGAGGAAAGCGAAGGGTACATCATGGTTGCACGTGAGGTTGAAGGGGTGCAGCAAGGGTACAAGATCCCTAAGCATCTTGAGAGTGTACTTGATGAGTACAATGATGTGTTTCCTCAAGACCTACCTCCAGGATTACCACCAATCCGAGCATAGAGCACCAAATTAACCTAGTTCCAGGTGCATCTCTTCCTAACAAGGCTGCTTATAGGTGAAAGCATGAGTCCTTGTGTCGTTCTTACACTGTTAGTACCTATGAAGGATGGTACTTGGAGCATGTGCATTAATAGTAAGGTTGTTAACAACATCACTGTGAAGGATCGTTTTCCTATCCCTAGATTCGATGACCTACTTGATGAGTTACATGGTTCTACTATCTTCTGTAAGATTGATTTGAGGAGTGGTTACCATGAAATTAGGATGAGAGAAGGAGATGAGTGGAAAACTGCCTTCAAAACTGATATGATAACTAAATCAATAAGCTTAATAATCAAGTCTCAATAAGAATCTTGAAGAAATTAACTCCAATAACTCGAAAAAAACCAATGATATTAGTCGAAAAAGAACAAGGATATTTCTTGATTCAAGATCACTCCTGAAACTTGAATACAAGAATCTAAACATTCTTAATAACACTCCTGAAATTAAGATGTTTAACACTTAAAACTTAACACTCCTGCAAAGTGTTTAATGGTTTGATTAGTTAGCTCACAAGCAAACAATAATGGCCCGTTCGTTATCGTTTTTTTTTTAAGTTTTCAGTTTTTTTTGAAAGCTAAAAACCAAAAACAGGAAACCAGAAAAAGTGATTTTCAATTTTTAGTTGTCAGTTTTCAAAATCATCATGTTCCCAATATATTTGACTAATTTTTTATTCATTATAAGACATATATCATATGACTTTGAAAATCAAAAAACCAAAAAAATAGAAAACCACAGTAATATCGAACGGGTCCCAAGTTTTATTAATGAATGGAAGGCCCTTTATATAGGCTACACTTTCGACTAGGATAATCATAAAACTAGGATAAGAATTAAATTAACAACAAGATAAGAATTAAACTAATCCTATTCTCTAAACACACGCCTATGATAACATGTTCATCACATGTTTATCCTAATTAACTATAAAATCTATCTACTATATATATATAATAACATAGCAATCCTAATAGAACTAGGATTCTATGTAGCAAGCAAGAACAAATCCTAACAGAGTTAGGAATATTCTTTACTCCATTCCCACGCCATCTTCCATGAGCCAAGTCACCACACATGCCAAGACTTGATTCTTTCCCTTCAGTTCAAACCCTAGAGTATCCATCATCAAGTCAATAGGCTTATGTAGAACAAGTGCCTTTGCATCCGCATCGTTCTCCCCCTCCACAAAAGAATTTGCCCTCAAATTCTCATCAACATAGTAACGAGACAAATCACCCACATTGAAGGTAGCACTTACATTCCCAATCTAATCTGGCAAGTATATCTTATAAGCACTATCTCAAATGATTCCAATTACCTCAAATGGACCATCTGCTCAAGGCATTAGCTTCTTCTTCCTTTTGCTAGGGAACCTTTCCTTCCTCAAAGTATCCACACAAGATCGCCAACTTTGAATCTATGTTGCTTGCGCCATTTGTTAGCTCTTGTCTTGTATTGGATGTTCATCTTTTCAATCCTAGCCTTCGCTTGCTCACAAGTCTTGTTAAATGCTTCCAATCTCTTCTTTGAATTTATATGTATGTCATGCTTAGGCATAGCAACACAATCAATAGGAAGCAAAGGGTTAACACCATAAACTACCTCGAATGGAGAATGAGAAGTAGTGGATGATTTTTCCCTATTAGAAGCAAACTCTTCATAACCTAGCTTGATGTCCCAATCCTTTTGTGTCTTACTTACCAAGCCTCTTATTAAAGACCCTAAAGTTCGATTAGTGACCTCAGTTTGGCCATCTATTTGAGGATGATGACTAGTACTAAAGAGCAACTTAGTACCAACCATGCACCACAAACACCTCCAAAAGTGACTTAGGAATTTAGAATCTCTATCAGACACAATGTTCCTTGGAATGCCATGTAGTCTAATGATCTCTTGAAAGTACAAGTCAGCTACATGTGTTGCATCAGCAGTCTTATGCATAGGAACCAAGTGAGCCATCTTAGAGAAACGATCCACAACTCTCATTATGGCATCTTCCCCTCTCTGAGTACGAGGCAATCCTACTATGAAATCCTTGCTTACACTATCCCAAGGTTGGTTAGGCACTGGTAACAACCAGGTTTTTTAGGTAACTTTGAACGACTTGTTCTCCCACCTCCAATGAAGCTTTTGAGTGATTCTTAACCTTATTCTGGACTACTTCCTGTCGTGTTTAATATCCTAAAAGTTTGTAATATTTGGAGTTTATTTGATGTATATGCGAGACTGATCTTTCGAATTGGTCTAAAACGAGGTAAATCTGGCACAGTGTTGGGAGAATTAAAACTGTAAACTATTGGCTGGATATCTTTTGTTAAAATTTTGGTCGAGTGTTTCAAACATGTAGAGATACATAATTTAAAAATTTCAGAATTTTTTGAGTAGTTTTGATTAGGGTTTGATATATGCACTTTCGATGATAATTGCTGGTTGTTTGATGTCCGCTTGAAATCTATGGGTTCATGTGGATGGAGGCCTGAGTTCTTAGAGGCTTGTGAAAGATTGGAGAGAGCGATACATGAATTACAAGATCTTATATGTCCACCAACCCTTGAAGAAATAATAGCACGAATTGAAAGGAGTTGTTCGAAGCTTAAAGATTTGGTTCAACTTAAAGAGAAACGACATGAAGAAAAACAACAACTTCCTATTCTTGAGGATGAAGAAAATATTGGAACTTTTTCTTGTTCTAAGGATAAAGATTTGATCTTTGAAGTTTCTCATGAGGACGCGATGGTACCTAATGTTGATTTGCAGAAATATGAGCCTTTAGTTAATATTTCTTTTACTTTAGCACCTAGGGTTGTTGATGATTGGGGTTTTCCCAAAGTTTTACATGTTTTTTTTAGGAGGGATAAGTTGCAACTTGGGAGAAATCAAGATTGGGAAAGTCTAAGATTTCGTGCAGCAGACGAGGGGGACAAACAACACGACATATTCATGGTGTATATTGTTGTACGATTGATTTGGATGATTTCATGGATCACAAGTTTGAGGACAAGGTTTTTTTGAAGAAGGGGAGTATGATGTGCATGAGAAGTTTTAATTATGTAGTATTCTAAATTTATTAGAATTCTATTTAATTTAGGAGTTATAATTTTTAGTTTGTTAAGAGTTTGTTTGTTTCCTAATTCTAGTAGGAAATGACTCTTAAAATCCTGATCCTAGTAGGATTAGAACTCCTAGTTTTGGAGTATATGAGTTTATGAATTCTAGTTAAGTTAGAAATCCAAATCCTAGTTGGATTAGGATTTCTAACTGGATTAGAATTATAGTTTAGTTAGAATTCTAGTAGTAGTAGCAGTCTTTTGTTTACAGGGCTTTACTATCCAAATTGGGATAGATTTTACTTGTTTTAAGGTAGCTAGGGTCTTAGTTAGTTAGTTTATCTTTTAGTTTGTTAGTTATCTGATATGATTACTAAACCAAATAGCTTAATAATCAAGTATGAATAAAAATCTTAAAGAAATTAACTCCAAGAATTCGAACAACTCAATGATATCAGTCGAACAAAGGGGATATTTCTTGATCCAAGATGACTCCTGAAACTTAAATACTAGAATCTAAGCACTCTTAACATCCCTCCTGAAATTAAGATTTTAGCACTAAAAACTTAACACTGCTGATAAGCTTTTAATGGTTTGATTAGTTAAGCTCTCAAGCAAAACAAGAATCACAAATATGTTTAAAACACAAATAAATTCATTGTATTATTAATGAAATAAACGCCCCTTATATAGGGTACATGTTCGACTAAAGATAAGCACAAGACTAGGATAAGAATTAAACTAACAACAAGATAAGAACTAAGCTAATCCTATCCTATAATCACATGCCTAAGATAACATGTATATGACATGCTTATCCTAGATAACTATAAAATCTATCTACAAGATATAATAATATAGCAATCCTAACAGAACTAGGATTCTATGTAGTAAGTAAGAAGTAATCCCAACAGAACTAGGACTTCACTTTACTCCATCCCCACGCCACCTTCCATGGTCCATGTCACCACACATGCCAACACTTGATTCTTTCCCTTGAGTTCTGATGTATTTAATCTACTAAAAGACTAAATAACAAGTGCGGGAGTTATGAAATCTAAGTAACAATGTTCGAACAACTTAAAGAACTAAAGAACAAGATAGTTCCTAGTTTATTCAATGATAAAGGCAAAGCCACCACAATGAATAAATCTAAGGGTTTTGAAAGTATAAAGGCAAAGCCACCAACAATCAAGAGAATTGTGTAAACACAGTCAAGTTTATAAAAACTCACGAAATCTTATTAATTCACTATGTTAAAATTCCAACTACATAAACTCTATTAAAACTAGTTTAAACATGCTAATCCTAGTAGGAAACAAATATACTAATCCTAATAGGCTGAGGACAAATCCCTAAGTCCTAGACTCTCTAAACTTCTTGAATCATGTAAAATCCATCGTTTTAAGAATATAGGCAAAACCATGATTCATAATACAAACAAAACTAGGAAAGCAATAAAGATATGAGTCGTAACAGAACTAGAACTCTCATAGGCATGCTCATATCACACGCCTACTCTATACGACCTAGGTTGGTTAGCAAGCATGCTACTACCTTAGTATTCATCCCCATGAAGAGTCCTCCATGTAAATCAATTGAGCCAAGGTCTACTGAAACATTCTAATGTACAAGCGCTAGTAAACTTGCATTAACTACTCCTGTATCATCCTCCTCTTCTTTAGAAACGATTGACCTTAATTGAGCCATCTTATCATCATGGACATAGGGAGCCAAATCCTCCACAGTCACAATGGCACTCACATTGTAGTCTCCAGGTAAGTCAAGCTTGAAGGCATTATCATTGACCTTCTCTACAATCTTGAATGGACCATCTGAACGTGGCATTAGCTTATTCATTCTAAGGCATGGGAATCTTTCCTTCCTTAGGTGCAACCAAACTAAATCACCAACCTTGAACATATGTTGTACCCCATTTTTGTTAGCTAGTTGTTCATACTTGGTGTTCACCTTCTCAATTATGGCCTTTACTTGTGAATGAAGCTTTATCATAGCTTGCGCCTTCTCTTTAGCATCCACATGATACACTTCATCATTAGGGAAGGGAATAAGATCAATAGGCACCCTACGGTTAGTACCATAGACAAACTCAAAAGGAGAACATCTTGTGGCATAAGAAGGTGACCTATTATAAGCAAACTCAGCATATGCAAGCTTCACATCCCAATCCTTGGTACTCTTGCTTACCAATCCCCTAAGTAAGGTGCCTAAAGTTCTATTAGTGATTTCGGTTTGCCCATCAGTTTTAGGATGGTGTGATGTACTAAAACACAACTTTGTACCAAGGAGCTTCTATAGTGTCTTCCAAAAGTAGCTCATGAATTTAGTATTCCTATCAATCACAATAGTTTTAGGAACACCATGTAGACGAATAATCTCTTTACAATACAAGTCAGCTACCTTTCAAGCATCATCAGTCTTGTGACAAGGAACGAAGTGTGCCATCTTAGAGAACCTATCAATGACCACCATGATCGAATCCTTGCCCCTTTGTGTTCGAGGCAGTCCCACAATAAAGTCCATAGCAACATCTTCCCCAGGACCATTTGGAATAGGTAGCACTACTACAAAAAAGGGCAAAGATAACACGGCTAAATTAACTCTTATCTTAGCAACTGTTATGTAAAGTCTAAATTTAACATGTTGACATAAGAACTGTTATCTTACCTTCTATTGAAAATATATCAGTTAACACTTATCTTAATATGTGTTATCTTTGCCATAGAATTATTATGTGGTGTTTTATTTTTTTAAATTTTTTTATGGAAACGTGGTGCTTCAATTTATTATTAATAATAAAAAAATTCTGTAAAAATAATTATATTCAAAATAACGGTTTACTTGCTAGAAATTAGGAACCAAATTACCCTTGCTAAACCCTTTTGCAATTTCCCTAAACAAGCATGACTGAACCAAGAATAACCACTCGCTCAACTCCGGTTTCTACCTTCGTTCCCGCCTTCACCTCTGGTTCTCACCTCCGGCACTCATCTTTGGTTCCCACCTCTGGTTCTCACCTCCGATTCTCACCTCCGGCTCTCATCTTTGGTTGATTCCAGCAAACTTCGTGGGATCCGCAAGTTCATTCAACCAAGCAAGTCGTTTTGGGAGAAACCGACAACAATAATCACCATTGTTACCGGCAATTGAAGGTAATTCTTAATTTTCTATCCCTTTCTATTCCTAATACATAAAAAAATCTGATTTTCGTGGGTTAGTGTAGTGTTAATATTGTTAATTTTCTATCCCTTTGTTCAATTTTCGGTAATTTAATCAAATTTGTTAATTAAACTTCATTTTCTGCTGCTAGTGTAGTGTTACAATGATTTCATGAAGTGTTGGGTAATCTAAGTCTCTGTATTTAATCACACATCTCTATGAGCATATCAAAAAGTTATTTGTGAGAAAAAGTAATAGCAAGTTTTAAACATAATTCTGATTACTTCTATTAGTTTGTGAGAAGAAGAAATTTCATGAAGCTTTTGAGATTTGTTAATGCCGGAAGAGGTCTTTTAATGGTGTATGAGATGGCGGTAGAGTGAGGAGAGCCAGGAGACACAGACTAAAGACATAATGCCAATAATGGGAATTTCAGATGGTAGATAATAAAGTGTAATTGAAATTCTTGTATATGAATGGTCAATCAGTGTGTCTTGGATTTGGAATTTAGGTTTATGAACAAGTGAATGATTAAATTGGTCAAGTTTTCGAGTGCATAATTTTTCAAGGCATAAACCTAAATTAAAGACATAGAATTTACTGTTATTTTGAATTGAGGACAGCATTAATCTGAATACAGAGGCAGAATTTAGTGTTATTTTCAATTGAGGACAACATTAATCTTGGTATGGAGCTTTGGAGTTATCAGAACTCCATTTTTGTTTTCTCTTTTGTTTGTTTTCCTCACTTTTCATGCCATGTTAAAGACTGAGTTTTACATAGGAATGACTGTTTTGTTTTATCTATAAATATTTCCTAATTTTCTGAATATCGAGTTGTATTTGAATTTCTAATGGGGTAGTTAATGCTAATGAAGAGAGCTAATTAATTTATTTAAAAAAATTGAATTGATGAGTTTAGAAATAATTTATCTTAAGAATATCTTCTGCATTGCCAGAAACTGTTTTGTCTCTGACAATAGCAACTGCAGTCGTCGGTGCAGCATCCACTGTTCTCGTAAAAAGAACCCAACAATCTGAGAAAAGGTATGTGCTAAATATTCTCATTTTTTGCAGTATATTTCCACCATCCTGGAAGAATTTGTATTTGTAATAGGTTTAAGAGCAGATTTAGTGAAGTAATGACAAAAAGTTCTGTTACAATTTTACTAGGACTCTTTATGTCTTAGATTTCTGCTTCGTTTTGAGCGTCAGGAAAGTAAATATGACCCCGTCCGTTGTCAATCCTACAATTGCTTTCAGTTTCACTTGTCAGTACGTTAATGCTGACCATCCCAGCTTGGTCATAAGAATTGTTGTTATTAAGTATGTGTTCTCTTCACCCTAAAAAAAAGAAGTTTCAGAAAAATAAGTTGCAATAAGTTTTCATAAGCTGACATAAGTTTAGACTAGTTTAGATAAGTTTTAAAAAGCTATAACAATAAACTCTCCAATAGGAAGTTAGTTCAGATAATTCCAATATGTTTAACGACATTCAACAATATTCAAGTGAAGAGAATGCACCCTTAAACTGCATAATTGCTTGTGAATGTAGCAGTTAGTATTGGTATAACATATATGGCTGGATGTGTGTATTTAACATCTCAGATATCCATTATCAATCAATCAATACGACCTCTTGATACCTTTAGTCTAAATTTGGCCACTCAGGTATCCATTATGATTGATAAAGTAGGTAAAGCTTTGATGATGATTAAGGATGATGGTTTAACTAAGACCCATAAGGGACTGAATTATTGGAGACATGGTAGAGACAATTCCTACCTCGATCCACCGTACCCTATAAATTGACATTTACACGGGAAGCCATAGCTTTGCAATAGTATAGAAAAACATAAGTTCGCAGGAGAGGAGTCCTTTTTGTCTCCAACACTATGGGTGATGTGCATCTTTTTGTGTACTACTGTATTTAATTACTCTATTTCATTCATAACCCTTGTGCCTCATTCTGAAATTAATATTTATTCAACAAACAGGATGGTCAGAAGGCAGTAGAGGTTGCTGCTATTAGAGGGAATAGAGGTGTAGTTGAGATACTACTGCCCTTGACCACACCAGTTCCATCTGTTCCTGACTGGATTATAGATGGAATAATCCAATATATGCAGTCTGAAACTCAAAAACAAGAGGTATCTCATTTATTTCTGATTAACTCTGCTCCTCCTGCGGAGGTTCAGGGCAAGGTTGTGTACATCATAATTCGTACCCAAGTCCATAGTTTTTTTTTCCATACTATTAACCTGTGCAACTTTGTGATTTGGAATCGTCAAGCTAATTATATGCGTCTGAGTCTTTTTGTGCATGTGTACATGCTTGTGTTGAGAAACATTAGGACCTATGCAGCACACTTATGCTACAATTATCACCAAGAACAGTATAGATGATTCGCGAGAATATGTCTCTACCAAAAGAAGATTAGCAGAAAGCCTCATATCTTCCACCTCTATTTAGATAATATAAACATGCCATGCAAAACCCTCAACTCAAAAGCCTCATATCTTCCACCTCACTGAATTTCTGTGGGGAAATCTCATAAACATGTAGGTTCCTCAAATTTTTGTTAGATATAGAGTTTGTTTGCCGAGTAGCTCTTACTCTTCTAGTTTTAGATGAACTGGCTGACTGGCAGTTACACTTTTAATGTAATTTGGTGCAACTTTGAAAGGGTTCAATTAGGTGTTGAAGACTTTAGGCCTGGCTATGTAGGTTTTTGAATACGAAAGTTCAGACATCTTATTATACCCTTACTGAGTTTAGCTGAACTCATTTATAGGAATTGATGAGACCTAACTTATAACTATCTGATGGAAAGAGGAAGTGGAGGACATTTGCAAGAATAGGGTCTGACTATGTACAAGTGTAGTGTGTTCCTTCTTAAAATTATAACAGTCAATCTGCATGTGGATTTTCCTCTTTAACACTCCTCACTGGACTTTAGGTCCATTAGACTTCAATATGGATTTTGGTTGTATGAAATCAACCAACAATTCAAAAGGGTCCAAATATATGCAAAAACAGACTCATTTAAAAATACTTGATAAAAGTATGGTCTTTTGTGTGAAAGAAAAAAAAAAGAGCCTATTTACCCCTTGAATGATCACCATAGAATTATTTACTGCCTGTGAAGAGTAGCAATCATCACATTTTGTTATAGTAGCTCTTTGGAAAAGAAATGCAAGCTTGTTTTCAATATGTTATAGTAGGTACTTGCAGACAGAATTTCCTTAATTAATTTATTCTTTGTTTAATGGTTATCACATTTCCCCTTGAATGGACAAATATTTCAATGGACAGTTTTTTCTGACGAAGGTTCTTCTGCATATTATCTACCACATTTTGGGAGGAAGCTAATTATATAGGTTCAACTCATCAATCATGAGTTGAAATTTAGTGAGCGCAAGCTAGATTATAATGTGAAATTGTCAATTAGTCATACATTGAAGGTTTATGGTGCAAATTCTATTGTTATACTTGTTGATTCAGGGAAATCAAATTGAGGTGGAAAATATGCATTTAGATTGTCACTTTTACTATTTGTCACAGAGACATGCATTTCATAGTTTCTGCTGGCTAGTGAGGTCACTTGTTTGTATATAGGTTCAACTCATCAACCATGAGTTGACATTTAGCATACATGTTACTAATTTTTCTCAGCTGCCATTCACGCTTTAATTTGGAATCAATCACTAAGGCATACATAATCAAGAAAACATTTGGTGTCTAGTGTCCACCATACAGTGTGACTGCATAAATAAATTAGTATATGTAAAAACCTCTGTGTGTATTAATTAATTCTTTGTTTAATAGTTATCACATTTCCCCTTGAATTACCAGTTACCACTGGTGCAGTAACACCAAGAATTCAGCCTCCACCAAACTAAATGGATGAAAAGACTCAAGTAAATGCAACAGTTGATATTATGTGTGTCGCTACATGTTTGAGACGGTACAGTTGAGACGACTAGTTATTCCTGTTAAGGTACTTGAACATTAGTTATAATTTCGCTTTTAAAATTTTTTATATGATTACGAATCTTTCATACTGTAGATTTGTATCTATATTATATTAGAGAGATGAAGAGTATTTTGGATAAATTGGTTGAGAATACTTGATTATTATTTTATATCTGAATGATCTTACTACTAACTATGATAAATTAATTTGTGCATGATTAATTATAAAGTTTAATTACTTTTCAAGTTTTTATATATGAATAATTATTTTGTAGTTAACTTTATCGTAGTACTATCAGGCATTGGTCCAACATATTCTCAGGAGAAAGTTGATGAACCCAGAGAGTTGTGGATTACATATGTCGGAGATCAACACGAAGCACAAATGATGAATGAGTTCTAACTTTTCGCCTTTTTTTTTTTTTTTAACTTAATCCACTTTTGGACATATATTATATTTTTGGATTTGGATATTGATATCATGTGGATGTGGCTATAGAATAGATTTGATCTTGTTATGATTTAGAAGATTAATATTAATATGTATATATAGTAGTTTTTTTTAGAAGTTTAGATTTATGAATATTAGTTGAATTATTTTGTAATATAAAGAATTTTGGAAGTTTGGAATATCAATTTAATTTATTAGTTGTAAGATCTTATGGGTTGAGTATTAATTATACAACAGATACATGTATTGTACCATCAATGTCTGCGTGCTGCCTACCGTCAATAATATATGCGTGTGAAATAATAATTTGATTATTTTTTAAAAAATATCATAGATAACAGTTATAGGTAATATATGTTATATATATTATAGGAAAACATAACAGTTATTCAAGATAAGTGTTAAATTTTCCATCTTTCAATTTGTCATATAAATAGCAAACATAACACTTATTTACAAAATGTGTTATCTAGTGGCATAACCTACATTATAAATAACTGTTATGTTTTCTCTGGCAAACATAACACTTTGATCAGGTGTTATGTTTACTTTACATTACATTGACTTGGATAACACCTCAAAACTGTTATGTAATGTCTAATTTAACAGTTACCTTTGCCCTTTTTTGTAGTAGTGTAGAGGAGTGTACAAACCTTGGTGAAAAGTTCTCTTGGCTTTTTGACATGTAGCACACCTTGAGATAACCCTTTGAACATCACCTTGCATCTTTGGCCAATAAAAATGGTCTTGTAGAATAGCCAAAGTCTTGTTCATTCCAAACTGACCAGCCAGACCCCCACCATGAGACTCCCTCACTAATAGTTCACGAATAGAATAAGAAGGAATGCATAGCATTTCTCCTTTGAAAACGAATCCATCATGAAGCACATAAGAACCATGTGATCCTTTCGAGTATGCTTTGAATACTTCTTTAAACTTCTCATCATCTTTTTAATACTCCTTAACCAACTCAAAACCAAGGAGTCTTGAACTCAACACTCCAAGTAAAGAGTGCCTTCTAGACAAAGCATATGCCACCACAATCGCCTTGCCTTCCTTGTATTTAGAAGAGAAGTTAAAAGATTGCAAAAACTCAACCCATTTGGCATGTCTAGGGTTTAACTTTTGTTGTCCATGTATATACTTCAATGCCACATGATCAGAGTGAAGCACAAAGTGACTTGGTCGAAGATAATGACTGCAATGGTCAATGGCTCGTACTATTGCATAGAATTCTTTGTCATATGTAGAGTAATTGAGTTTATCACCACCCAACTTCTCACTAAAATATGCAATAGGGAGCTTCTTTTATATCAAAACAGCTCCAATTCCAGCCCCAATAGCATCACATTTAACTTCAAAAGGTTCAGTGAAATCTGGAAGTGCGAGAATAAGAGTATTGCATAATAAGTCTTTCATGTTGTCGAAAGCTTGTTGAGCTTCCTTGGTTCATGTGAACTTACCTTGCCTGATACATTCAATCATAGGAGCTATAATACTACTAAAGTTGAGCACAAACCTTCTATAGAAAGAGGCTAAACCATGAAAGGAATGCACCTTAGAAATAGTGGAAGGAATAGCCTAACTTTTGATTGCTTCTACCTTAGATGGATCAGCTGATACGCCATCTTTGGAAACAATATAGCCCAAGAATGTAACACTATGAACTAGAAAATAGCACTTCTCTAGCTTCCCATATATCTTTTGTTGGCGCAACACTTCAAATACCTCCCTTAGGTGAGTTAGATGCTCCACCACACTCCTGCTATATACAAGTATATCATCAAGGTAAACCACCACACATCTGCCTAAGAAGGGTTTTAACACCTCATTCATCAATCTCATGAAGGTGCTAGGTGCATTAGTAAGTCCAAATGGCATGACAAGCCACTCATATAGCCCCATCTTAGTCTTGAGTGCAGTCTCCCACTCATCTACTTCTCTCATCCTGATTTGATGGTAACCACTCCTCAAATCTATCTTAGAGAAGATAATAGAACCATGTAACTCATCAAGTAAGTCATCCAATCTAGGGATAGGAAAACAATACTTAATGGTGATGTTGTTAACAGCCCTACTACCAATGCACATGCGCTAAGTACCATCCTTCTTAGGTACCAACAATGCAGGAACGACACATGGACTCATGCTTTTACGTACATACCCTCTAGACATCAATTCTTCAATCTGTCTTTGTAGTTCTTGTGTCTCTTGAGGATTGCATCTGTAAGCAGCCTTGTTAGGCAAAGAGGCACCTGGAACTAAATCAATTTTGGTGCTCAATGCCTCAGATTGGTGGTAATCATAGAGGTAAGTCTTGAGGGAACACATCATTGTACTCATCAAGTACATGCTCAAGGTGTTTAGGTACCTTGTATCCTTGTTGCTCCCCTTCTACTTCACATGCCATTAGGAGATATCCTTCATTTTTTTTCCTCCAAATCCTTCTCAATCTCTTTAGCACTCACCAATAATGAGCCCTTCTTTGTAGGAGAGGATGACAAAGGTTTGAAGGTTGTTCGCTTACCTCCCGCAGTAGCAATGCACTCATTAGAACGCTCATCATACTTCACAAAACGATCATATTGCCATGGTCTCCAGAAGAGGATATGACAAGAATCCATGTTGCACACATCACATAAGACCTTATCCTTAAACTTACCAATTTCGATCAAAAATCAAGGCTTATTGGTTACTTTGATGCCATTATCATCACTAACCCAATTTAGCTTGTAGGGGTGTGGGTGAATAGAAGTAGGCCATTGTAGTTTATCAATAAGGGTGGTAGATGCAACATTAGCACAACTACCATTATCTATTATTAAATCACATACCCTTTCCTTCACTAGGCAACGAGTGAAGAAGATCTTATCCCTTTGAGTTTGGTCCAAAGGGGCTGGTTGGGTGTGTAGTATACGCCTCACAATGTGTTGTTGGCGTTCAGACACTGGCTCCTCCTCTGAGTCTATCTCATATGCAACCTCTTCTTCATGCTCTTCTCCCCATCATGCTCCTCTTCTTCAAAGCTTCCCTTAGCGTAATCAACATCAATCTCTTGGATGTCCATGAAGGTCATAACGCTATTATTAGGGCAATCCTTTAATATGTGAACATAGCCTTTGCACTTGAAGAAAAAACGCCTCTCGTCATTGGCTAAGGGTGTAGAAGACTTCCCTTTATCACCCTTAAATTTGTCGAACCTAGTGGAGGGTGTGGAACTACTTCCTTCATCCTTCTTGGCGCCACTTGGTTTGTCAACTTGCTTCACAAAAGGCTTAAAGGGGTGGAGGCTTTCTTGGCCTTCACATACTTCTCAGCCCTCATGGCCACTTGCACCACCTCCTCAAAGCTCCAATAGGGTTGAAGATCAACCTTCTTGGCCAACTTCTTGTCCAAACTAGCTATGAAACGAGCAATCTTATGCTCGGCCTTTTCATCCACATCACACAACATGTTGATCCTCTCAAACTCCGCCACATACTCTTCAACACTTAGTGAGTTTTGTTGCAAAACTTGATGTTTTCGAAACATATCTTGTGTGAAATCCGAAGAGAGGAAACGTTTCTTCATTCAAGTCTTCAATTTATCCGATGAACGTAGGCTAGGTTTGCCATCCTTGCGCCTCTTGTTCCTTAAATTTTCGTACCATAGGCTAGCATAACCTGTAAGCTTTAGGATAGCCACCTTGAACCTCTTACCATCATCATATTCTTTGTAATCAAAGACTCGTTCCTTCCTTTGCAACCATTCTGGAAACTTTTCGGGCTTCATGGCGCCATCAAATTCAGGTAGGTCGAGCCTTAGGCCTCGATCATCTTCCTTTGGTGGTTGTCTATGTCTTGGGTGGTTAACCTCCTCATCAGAACTAGCTTCATGGTTGCTAGTACGTGCACTCCTAACATGACTACGAGAGTATGTGCATCTATTTCCACGCATGCCATGTTGCATCATGCACATCAATTCGTCCATGCGTGTGGTTAGGTCCTCAAGCTGCCTATCCCTACACAAGTTTTCCGCTTGTTCAAAGGTTAGCCCTCTACGGACTCGACCTTCTCCACCCTCTCTTCCACCTTGGTCGTTGTCCATGCTGCAGCCAATCAGAACTTGGCTTTGAACGAGCAAAACTTGGGCTCCAAGTAATGAAGAACAACGTGTGTTTGATCGAGTTCTTGGATGTTTTTGTGAATCTTGGATAAATTTCTTTCACCACTTGACAACTAATAATGATGTCAATTGATGAAACTTTGTGAAAATTCAAGAATCTTGAAAAAAAGATTTGAGTTTTAAGAGTTTCTTGAAGATCAAACTACTCCCCCTTAGAGGAAAAAAATTTCAAGCACTAGCAAGCTTGTATTAATGCTCGAACTTCTTCAATGGATGTCACCAAAGCTCTTGATTAGAGGTGATCATGGGCCGGGCCGGGCCGCGGCCAAAAATAATTTCCCATTGGTCGGGCCGGGCCTAAATTCGGGGTGAATTTTTGTGTCCAAAGCCTGCTATTTCGGGCCTAAATTTGCTGGCTTTTGCGGGCCAAAACGGACCGGGCAAAAAAATAGACTAAAAACTCGTTTTTGGCTTGCCCAAAGCCCGCCCAAAACCAAAAAAAAATATGGGCCGGCCGGGCCAAAATGATCACCTCTACTCTTGATACTAGATGATGTATTTAATCTACTAAAAGACAAAATAACAAGTGCGAGAGTTATGAAATCTAAGTAACAATGTTCGAACAAGTTAAAGAACCAAATTAAAGAACAAGATAGTTCTTAGTTTATTCAATGATAAAGGCAAAGCCACCATAATGAATAAATCTAAGAGTTTTGAAAGTATAAAGGCAAAGCCACCAACAATCAAGAGAATTGTGTAAACACACTCAAGTTTATAAAAACTAACGAAATCTTATTAGTTCACTATGTTAAAATTCCAACTACATAAACTCTATTTATACTAGTTTAAACATGCTAATCTTAGTAGGAAACAAATATACTAATCATAATAGGCTGAGGACAAATCCCTAAGTCCTAGACTCTCTAAACTTCTTGAATCATGTAAAATCCATCGTTTTAAGAATGTAGGCAAAACTATGATTCATAATACAAACAAAACTAGGAAAGCAATAAAGATATGAGTCATAACAGAACTAGAACTCTCATAGGCATGCTCATATCAGACGCCTACTCTATACTACCTAGGTTGGTTAGCAAGCATGCTACCACCTTAGTAGTTATCCCCATGAAGAGTCCTCCATGTACATCCATTGAGCCAAGGTCTACTGAAACATTCTTATGTACAAGAGCTAGTAAACTGGCATCAACTACTCCTGTATCAAGTTTAAACCTAAGAGTGTCCATGATCAAGTCGATAGGCTCATGTATAACAAGTGCCTTGGTATCCATATCATTCTCCCCCTCCACAAAAGAATTTGCCCTCAAATTCTCATCATCATAGTAAGGAGACAAACCACCCACATTGAAAGTAGCACCCACATTTCAAAATTAATCTGGCAAGTCTAGCTTGTAAGCACTATCTCCAATGACTCCAATTACCTCAAATGGACCATATGCTCGAGTCGTGAGCTTGTTCTTGCTTTTGCTAGGGAACCTTTCCTTACTTAAATATATCTACACAAGATCACCGACTTTGAATCTATGTTGTTTGCGCCTTTTGTTAGCCTTTATCTTGTGTCGTAGTTCATCTTCTCAATTCTAGCCTTTACTTGCTCACAAGTTTTGTTAAATGCTTCTAACCTCTTCTTTGCATCCGTATGTATATCATGCTTAAGCATAGCAACAAAATAAATAGGAAGCAAAGGGTTAACACCATACACTACCTCGAATGGAGAATGAGATGTAGTAGATGAATGTGCCCTATTATAAGCAAACTCTGCATGAGCAAGCTTGATGTCCCAATCCTTTTGTGTCTTACTTACCAAACTTCTTAATAGTGACCCAAAAGTTCGATTGGTGACCTCAGTTTGGCCATCTATTTGGGGGTGATGACTAGTACTAAATAGCAACTTAGTACCAACCATGCGCCACAAACACTTCCAAAAGTGACTTAGGTGTATAGAGACCCTTATGAAAGGTAGTATTAGCCTTTTGACAAGTAGCATAATGTGTAACCACCAAGTGAACTTCTTTGATCAGGTGTGGCAAATAGAAATTCTCTTGAAGAGTATCAAGAGTCTTTTGCACTCCAAAATGACCAGCCACACCTCCACTATTCACCTCCCTTACTAGTAGGCCTCTAACGCCACACTTAGGCACACATAACTTGTTTCCATTGAATATGAAACCCTTATGAACCACATACAGACCTTCCAGATGAGCTAGCTTCTCCCCAAAATTAGCATCTTCTTTATACAAATCCTTCAAATGTTCAAACCGTAACACTTGTGCGTCCACAATTGTCAATAAGTAGGAGTGTCTAGATAGTGTATATGCCACCACATTTGTCTTACCTTCCTTGTACTTTGAATAAAATGTGAAAGATTAAAGAAACTCCACCCACTTAGCATGTCTATGATTGAGCTTTTGTTGAACATAGATATACTTCAAGGCTTCATGATCAGAATAAAGTATGAAAGGCTTTGGTCTCAAATAATGTGACCAATGATCTAAGGCACGTACAATAGCATAAAATTCTCTATCATAGTTAGAGTAATTGAGCTTAGCACCTCTCAACTTTTCACTAAAATCTCAAATTGAACACTTCTCTTGTAAGAGAACAACACCAATCCCTACACCACTTGCATCACGCTCCACCTCAAACAACTTGTGAAAATCTGGGAGTGCTAAAACAGGAGCATAATATAGCTTACCTTTGACATCTTCGAAGGCTTAATGTGCTGAGGAAGTCCAAGTAAACTCTATTTTCTTCAATAGCTATATGATAGGTGCCATGATAGTAGAGAAATTTGGAATAAACCTCCTATAAAATGATGCTAGTTCATGAAAGCTTCTACACTCAGAGACATTTTTAGGTGCTAGCCAGGAAGAGATAGCCTTCACCTTCTCAAGATCAACATGAACTCCTTCTTATGACACAATATACCCCAAAAACGCCACACTAGGTACTAGAAAATCACACTTCTCCATCTTACCATAAAGTTGTTGTTGTTTAAGCTTCATGAATAAGCTCTGCAAGTGCAACAAGTGCTCCTCCACATTTTGGCTATAGATAAGTATATCATCTAAGTAAACAACCAAAAAGTTGTTGAGGATGGACGAAGTACCTCATTCATCAACCTCATAAAGGAACTTGGCGCATTGCTTAAGCCAAATGGCATCACCATCCACTCATACAATCCTTGCTTGGTCTTGAATGTTGTCTTCCGCTCATCACCTTCTCTAATCCTCATTTGGTGGTAGCCACTTCGAAGATCAACCTTAGAAAAGATTGATGCACCATGTAACTCATCCAACATATCCTCCAATCTAGGCATAGGAAACCTATTCTTGATTCTAATGTTGTTCACTGCTCTATTATCTATGCACATCCTCCATGTACCATCCTTCTTAGGAACTAGTAAAGGTGGCACATCACATGGACTCATGCTCTCCCTTACATAGGCCTTCTCAATTAGGTCCTCAATTTGGCATTGCGCTTCCCTCGATGCCACTGGATCACATCTATAAGCAGACTTGTTATGCAAAGGGGCACCATGTACATGATCAATAGCATGTTATATGCTTCTCAAGGGTGGTAGTCCTTGTGGTAGTTCCTCAAGAAAAGACATATTTAAACTCCTTCATCAAGGCTTCGAGCTTCTCATTGCTAAGGGTCTTGACACTTGTGGCAGCATGTCTTACAACCAAGGCATGAGCACAACCTTCTTCCTCCACTTCTTGTTCGAACTCTCTTGAAGATAGTAAGTAACTTGGTGTCTTAGGTGGTTGCTTTGGCGCCACTGACCGAGGAGCTAAGGGATGCAATCGTATCCTCTTAAAACCAACCAACACAAAGTACACATTAGAGTCACCCTCATGGATGACCATTCTAACAAACTGCCATGGTCTCCAAGTAAAGATGGCACGCACTCATAGGCAATACATCACCCCATAATTCATCCTTATAACCCCCTATAGAGAATGCAATTAGAGCTTGTTTCTTTACCCTCATGCCAATGGTATCATCTAGCCAACTCAATTTGTATGGCTTAGGGTGTGCCCTTGTGGCTAAGCTTAGTTTTGACACAACCTCAGAGCAATAACATTAGTGCAAGAACGACTACCTATTATCACATTACTGGTTTAGTCACCTCCTTGCATCTAGTGTGGAAAAGATTCTCCCTTTGCTCCATGCTAGGTGTATGGTCGACATGTAAGGTGCGCCTTATGACCCCTACTAGCCTTGCATCATCCTCAGCAAAAGCATCCTCCTCCTCTTCTTCCCCTAAGTGTTGCTCTTCTTCAGGGACAAATTCATAAACATGCTCCTCTTCTTGCAAAGATAGGTATTGTCTCATGGTGAGGGCTCTTTTGTTAGGAAAATTGCTTGCTATGTGTCCCCTTCCTTGACACTAAAAGCACTTTCTCATCTCTTCAAATTTCTCCTTAGGCACGACAACCTTAAGCTTCATACCACTTTGAATGGGAAGCTGTAGCCTTGGCCTTAGCATCAGAGTCATACTTAGGCGTGTAAGAACTCTTAGGCTTTTCTTCCTTCTCATGTTCTTCGAACTTCTTAGCCAATTATTTCACATCCTCAAAGGAGTGATAAGTGGATACTTCCACTTTCTTGGCAATGTGGCAGTTTAATCCTTTGATGTATCTTGTAATCTTCCATTGTTCTTTCTTCTCTATGTCACATATAAGCCCTAGTTTGTCGAATTCCATGGTGCACTCATGTACATTAAGCGTGTCTTGGCTTATAGTAGAGAGTCTTATGAACTGTTTTTGTTCATAATCACTAGGCAAGAACTTATCTTTAAGCTTTTCTTTCAACTTTGCCCAACTATATAAGTTTTCTTTACCTTTCTTGGCTCGTTCTGCCTTCAAGCTTTCAAGCCAAATTCCAGCATATTTCGTGAGTCTTATGGAGGCAATCTTGAATCTTTTCTTGTCATCAAAGCCCCTATAGTCACATACCTTCTCTAGTTGTCGAATCCACTCCAACAAGTCTTCTGGATTGCTATCTCCAGTGTAGTCATCCAACTTTAAGCCACGATCATCATTGTATGTGTTCTTGGATGATCTTTCTTCACGTTCATTCACCTCTTCCTCTCAATTGGTGCATATGAAGCTTACATTATTCGGATCAAGCTTCTTTTGTATGATGGTTGCAAGGGCATCCATTCGCGCCTCCAACCTATTCATGTTACTACCAATCCCATTGATTGTAGTAGTATTCTCATTGAGTCGAATCTGTGACTTAGTTTGCGACGTTTCTGTGCTTGCATAGCTTTGGCAAGCTTGTCCATCTCCGACTCCATAGTTAAGTGTTCTTTTATGGTTGTTACACCTTTCTTGAACTTAAAGAATGGATCTTGGACGTGAAAAATTGATTCTTGGATGTAAAAAACACTCTTAACCCTTCTTATTACTACCTTGTGGTGTCAAGATTGAATCTTGGTAGCAAAAGATTAAATCTTGAACAAGTAGCAATCTTCGAACCTTATTTATGCTCTCGGATCTTGGTTGATCAAAGAGAATCCTTTCTATCCTCTCCTCCCTGGAAAACTGATACCACTTGAAATGATTACTAAACCAAATAGCTTAATAATCAAGTATGAATAAGAATCTTGAAGAAATTAACTCCAAGAATTCGAACAACTCAATGATATTAGTCGAACAAAGGGGATGTTTCTTGACCCAAGATCACTCCTGAAACTTGAATACAAGAATCAAAACATTTCTTAAAATCACTCCTGAAATTAAGATGTTTAGCAATAAAAACTTAACACTCCTAAAAAGCTTTTAATGGTTTGATTAGTTAAGCTCTCAAGCAATATAATAATCACAAGTATGTTTAAAACACAAATAAATTATATGTATTATTAATGAAATAAACGCCCCTTAGATAGGGTACATGTTTGACTAAAGATAAGCATAAAACTAGGATAAGAATTAAACTAATAACAAGATAAGAACTAAGCTAATGTTATCCTTTAACCACACGTCCATGAAAGACTTTTCAAGAGTCTTAATTTTTTAGTGTTAAGCATCTTAGTTTCAGGAGTGTTATTACGAGTGTTTAGATTCTTGTATTCAAGTTTCAGGAGTGATCTTGAATCAAGAAATATCCTTGTTCTTGTTCGACTAATATCATTGGTGTTGTTCTAGTTCTTGGAGTTAATCTCTCCATGATTCTTATTCATAATTGATTATTAAGCTTATTGGTTTAGTAATCATATCAAAAACTAAGATGGGGCCAAATGAGTGTATTGTCATGCCATTTGTACTTACTAATGCACCTAGACCATCATGAGGTTGATGAATGAGGTGTTGAAGCCCTTCTTAGGAAGATGAGCAGTGGTGTATCTTGATGACATCCTTGTGTATATCAGAAGTGTTGTGGAGCATCTAACTCACCTAAGAGAAGTCTTTGAGGTGTTGTGCAAACAGAAGCTATATGGGAAGCTAGACAAGTACTATTTCCTAATTCCTAGTGTTACATTCTTGGGCTACATTGTCTCCAAAGATGGCGTGTCAGTTGATCCATCCAAGGTAGAGGAAATCAAGAGTTGGCCTATTCCTTCTACCATTTCAGAGGTACGTTCCTTTCATGGTTTAGCCTCTTTTTATAGAAGGCTTGTGCGCAACTTTAGTAGCATTAGAGCTCCTATAACTGAATGTATCAAGAAAAGTAAGTTTACATGGACCAAGCTAAGTGTTATAGCCCTGTTTTTCATAGCATTTATTTAAAATCTAGATATAATTATCAAGTTAATTATGTTCTGAAAACTTTTATTTTATTTTAGTTTAAGTATGAATTATATTATCATGCTTTTAATACATTTATTTGTTTAATTTTATGAGGTTATTATTACTATTATTATTATTTGATATTTGGGGTTTTAGTTATTTAATTATTAGTTGAGCGGTATTTCGCAAATTAGAAAAACCCCATCATTTTCTTTCATTTTCCATTGTCCATTGTTTTTGGAAGATAACCCCCAAATATCCCACTCATTTGTTGGTCAAATAAGTAAATAAAACCCCATCATTTTCTTTCATTCTCTCTCGTGGATTCTAGTATCTCAAAAACCCCAAGCCCCAAAATAGAGAACCTCAAACCCGTATTCTCACTCCCGTCAAACCCTCATCCATCTCTCTCGCTAACCCGCGTCTCCCAAGTGTTGTTCCCCGTCAGCTTTGCTCGTGGAGACCCGCGCTGCACTTTGCAGCCCATGTTCCTCTCTCTCTCTCTCTCGTTTTGTGGTGTTGTTGTTCGTGTTCGCTACTGCCCTGCATCGCACCGCTAGTTTGCCACCTTGACGGACCCGCATCGCACCACGACCCGCTAGCTTCATGGGAGCTCTTCTCCTATGCATCGATGTTCGACCGTCTTTTAGCTCGTCGGAGGTATGTATGATCCTCTTGTTTTGTCTCTCCTCCCTTGTGCTACCATTATTGTTCATCACTACTGCTGGTTGTGTTCAGCCGCTGCTGTCGCTATTGTTTTGGTCGTCGGTGCTCGTCGTCGAAGCTTCGAAAACCCCTCCATTCCTCAGTTCCTCTATTCTTCGCTGCTCTTGTGAGCGGAGGTATACTCATCTCTTTCTTTTTCTCTTGAAATTCTGATTTCAAGTTTTGTAAATTAATCCCAAGTTGCAGTTGTTTGTTGTTGTTCTTGTTGTGTTGTTGTTATTGTTGTTGTATTGAATTGTTGGAGTAGTTGTTATTGGTTGTTGTTGTTATTATTGTTTGTGGTTGATGTTGTTGTTGTTGTTGTTGTGGTGGTGGTGGTGGTGGTGGTTGTTGTAGTTGTGGTGGTGGTGGTGGTGGTTGTTGTAGTTGTGGTTGTTGTTCGTGTGGTTGTGTTGGTTGCTGGTGTGGTTGTATGTTGCTTAGAATTGTGGTTATAAGATGGCAAGTTTAGTTTACATAATCTATAATTAGGGAGTTGAATGATAAACGTATATAGATTCTAAGTTGAGAATGTGTTATGGTTATGTTTCTTAGTTTTGTTATTTTGAGTATTGAGGATTAAAGTATGAATCATTAAATATCTTAACTTGTAAATATGAAATTGAGGCGTGAACATGCACCCGAGTTAGGGTGGGTAGAGTCCCTAACTGTTGCCTTCCAGCAAGGGCAAATTCCTGGCACTATAGGACATGTCTGGTTAAGTATTGCAAGCAAAACAGTAAAAGTTGGGGTGACGACCGTCAATAGTTTGGAGACAGCTGGTACTGCATGGTACCCTTCTCCATTCGCGTTCATGCCAAACAATTTGATTTTGTGAAACTATAGTAACTGAGTTAAATATGATTATTTGTTATTATAAGTATGTGTTAGTTTTAAAAACACACCTAAACTTGTATTTTCTATTATACAATGTGTACTCATCTTTGCTGATAGCGTTGTCATCTCTGTGGCTTGTCACTTGGTGGGTGGTAGAGTCAAACTTTGTTGTAGGATTGTGTTGGAAGCCAAAATCGAGTTGAGAGAAAAGTTATGATTCGAATTATCTATTATGGGATAAAGTTCGAGATTTAAGTTTGTATATAGAGGAGTTTATTTAGAATTACTTACAATATAGATTATTCTTTTGTCTTGGAATTTGAGATTCAAGGACTATATAATTGAAGTCTATATAAAGGTTTTTGTTGTGGGCCCAATAACTCACAGGACCAGGATCGTTTTATAGGTTATGTTTCTGCTACGAGTAAATATTTAATTAGAGGTTTATTAAGTGTTGATTGTGATTAGTGAATCTTAAGTGTGTTTAGCTAGCAGCTCGGGAATCGGGCTGTTACAAATGGTATCAGAGCAACCTTGCGACCATATACCTAGTTGGCTACCTAGCGAGGGTAAAAGATCTTTGGGATAGTTTGAAATCAATTTGGTTTATTAGTGGTTAAGAATTGATGATCAGGAATTAGGAATGTTGAAGCTTAGGTATATAAGTTTTTGTGCTTTTGCATGTGCTATATGGTTTTGTTTATGTCAATGTGTAATTTCGTGTGTTGTCTATGATATGTATTTTGAAAACAATTGAATGATTTTGTTAAGTAACACATTTCAAACGAGATCTTTACGAATGAGATGACTATTCCTATGTCGAAAATTTTGCCCCTTTTGTTTTCTTTGCTCCTTAATTTTGATATTGAGTTGAAGTGGATATACAGAAGCTGATGCTAGAATTGAGGTTTGATTCTTGATTCTTACGAGTTTGAGATTTTAATTGGTTTTATTTAAATTATTATTTTCAAGTTTCGAGGACGAAACTTTAAATAAGGGTGGTAGTATGTAAAGCCCTGTTTTTAAGAGCATTTATTTAAAAGCTAAATATAATTATTAAGTTAATTATGTTTCAAAAACTTTTATTTTATTTGAGTTTGAGTATGAATTATATTGTCGTGTTTTCTATATATATGTATTTGTTTAATTTTATGAGGTTATTATTACTATTATTATTAGGGTTTTTCTACGTTATACCCTTGTATTTTTTCAATTTCTACGCCGTACCCCAAGCTTTTCAAAATTCCACAGAGTACCCTTAAACTTGTCCTTTTCAATGCACAATGCCCCTACCGCTGATTATACATCATTAATTTCGTCTATTTTTTATATTCCGATGGAACGAATCTAATTAGTGAATAACTTTCCAAGGGTTAAACTATGTATAAGTCAAATTAGTTCCAATAAATTTAAAAAAATAAAGGAAATTAATGACATATAATCAGCAGTTTGGGGCATCGGTGATTAAAAAAGGTAAGCTTGAGGGTATAGTGTAGAATTTTTAAAAAGTTGGGGTAAAACGTAGAAATTGAAGAAACACAAGGGCATAACGTAGAAAAACCCTTATTATTATATATTTTGCGTTCTAGTTACTTAATTATTATTTGAGCGGTATTTCGCAAATTAGAAAAACCAAAGTCGGTTTACCATTTCATTTTCCATTGTCAGTTGTTTTTGGAAGATAACCCCCAAATTTCCCCCTCATTTGTCGGTTAAATATGTAAACAAAACCCCATCACTTTCTTTCATTCTCTCTCGTTGATTCTAATATCTCAAAAAAGCCAAGCCCCAAAACAGAGAACCTCAAACCTGTATTCTCACCCCCATCAAACCCTCATCCATCTCTCTCGCTCACCGGCATCTCCCAAGTGTTGCTGCCCCGTCAGCTTTGCTCGCCGAAGATCCGCGCTGCACTTTGCAGCCCATGTTCCTCTCTCTCTCTCGTGTTGTGGTGTTGTTTTTCATGTTCGTTGCTGCCCTGCATCGCAACGCCAGTTCGCCACCTAGACGGAACCGCGTCGCACCACGACCCGCTAGCTTTGTCGCAGCTCTTCCCCTATGCGTCGTTGTTCGACCGTCTTTTAGCTCGTCGGAGGTGTGTATGATCCTCTTGTTTTGTCTCTCCTCCCTTGTGCTACCGTTATTGTTCGTCACTGCCACCAGTTGTGTTCAGCCGCTATTGTTGTGGTTGACGATGCTCGCCGGCGAAGATTCGAAAACCCCTACATCCCTCTGTTCCTCTGTTCTTCGCTCCTCTTGTGAGAAGAGGTATACTCATCTCTTTATTTTTCTCTTGAAATTCTGATTTTAAGTTTTGTACATTAATCCCAAGTTGCAGTTGTTTGTTGTTGTTCTTGCTGCGTTGTTGTTATTGTTATTGTATTGAATTGTTGGAGAATGTTATTATTAGTTGTTGTTCTGTTGTTGGTGGTGGAGGTGTTGGTGTTGTTGTTGTTATGATTGTTTGTGGTTGATGTTGTTGTTATTGTTGTTGTGGTGGTGGTGGTGGTTGTTGTAGTTGTAGTGGTTGTTCATGTGGTTGTGCTGGTTGCTGGTGTGGTTGTATGTTGGTTAGAATTGTGGTTATAGGATGGCAAGTTCAGTTTACATAATCTGTAATTAGGGAGTTAAATGATAAACGGATATGGTTATGTGTCTTAGTTTTATTATTTTGAGTATTGAGGATTCAAGTATAAATCATTAAATATCTTAACTTATAAGTATGAAAGTGAGGCGTGAACATGCACCCGAGTTATGGCAGAGAGAGTCCGTAATTATTGCCTTCCAGGAAGGGTGAATTTCTGGCGTTATAGGACATGTCCGGTTAAGTCTTGCAAGCAGAACAATAAAAGGTGGGGTGACGACCCTCAATAGTTTGGAGACAGCTGATACTGCGTGGTACCCCTCTCCATTCGTGTTCATGCCAAATAATTTGATTTTGTGAAACTATAGTAACTGAGTTGAAATGTGATTATTTGTTATTATAACTATGTGTTAGTTTTCAAAACACACCTAAACTTGTATTCTCTATTATATAGTGTGTACTCAGCTTTGCTGATAGTGTTGTCATATATGTGGCGTGTCACTTGGTGGGTGGCAGAGTCAAACTTTATTGCACGATTGTGTTGGAAGCTAGAATCGTGGTGAGAGCAAAGTTATGATTCTAATTGTGTATTATGGGATAAAGTCCGAGATTTAAGTTTGTATATAGAGGAGTTTATTTAGAATTACTTACAATATAGATTATTCTTTTACCATGGAATTTGAGATTCAATGACTATATAATTGAAGTCTTATATAAAGGATTTTGTTTGTGGGCCCAATAACCCACGGGTCCAGGATCGTTTTATAGGTTATGTTTCCGCTGCGAGTATATATTTAATTCGAGGTTTATTAAGCGTTTATTGTGATTAGTGAATACTAAGTGTGTTTAGCTAGCAGCTCGGGAATCGGACTGTAACACCAAGGCAACTCAACAAGCATTTGATAGCATTAAAGACTTGTTATGCCATACCCTATTCTTGCACTTCCGGATTTCACTCAACCTTTTGAAGTTGAATGTGATGCTAATGAGGTTGGCATTGGAGCTGTGTTGATACAAAAGAAGCGACCTATTGCATACTTTAGTGAGAAGTTGGGTGGTGCTAAGCTCAATTACTCTACATATGACAAGGAATTCTATGCAATAGTTCAAGCAATTGATCATTGGAGTCATTATCTTTGTCCCAGTCACTTTGTTCTTCACTCTGATCATGAAGCATTGAAGTATATACATGGACAGCAAAAACTAAACCCTAGACATGCCTAATGGGTTGAGTTTTTGCAATCTTTTAACCTCTCTTCTAAGTACAAGGAAGGCAAGCCAAATGTGGTGGCAGATGCTTTGTCTAGGCGACACTCTTTACTTAGAGTGTTGAGTTCAAGGGTCCTTGGTTTTGAGTTGGTGAAAGAGTACTACAAAGAGGATGAAAAGCTTAGAGAGGTGTTGGAGGCATGCTCCAAGGGATCACATGGTGCTTATGTGATTCATGGTGGGTTCATTTTCAGACGGGAAAGGCTATCCATTCCTTCTTGTTCCATTCGTGAGCTCTTGGTGAGGGAAGCTCATGGTGGAGGTCTTGCTGGTCACTTTGGAATGAACAAGACTTTGGCTATTCTATAAGAGCATTTTTATTGGCCAAAGATGCAGGGAGATGTTCAAGGGGTTATCTCACGTTGTGCTACATATCAAAAGTCCAAGAACACTTTTCACCAAGCTTTGTATACTCCTCTACCTATTCTAGATTGTCCTTGGAATTATGTTGCTATGGATTTCATTATGGGATTGCCTAGGACACAAAGAGAAAAGGATTTCATCATGGTTGTCATTGATAGGTTCTCTAAAATGCCACACTTTGTTCCTTGTCACGAGACTGATGATGCTTCAAAGGTGGCTGATTTGTGTTGTTAGGAGATCATTTGTCTTCATGGTGTTTCTAAAACTATTGTGAGCGATAGGGATACTAAATTCATGAGCTACTTTTGGAAGACCTTATGGAAGCTCGTTGGTACAAAGTTGTGTTTTAGTAGCTCACAACATCGTGAAACTGATGGGCAAACTGAAGTCGGTAATAGAACTTTAGGCACCTTACTTAAAGGATTGGTTAGCAAGAGTACCAAGCATTGGGATGGTGAAGCTTGCATATGCTGAGTTTGCTTATAGGTCACCTACATATGCCACAAGATGCTCTCCTATTAAGGTTGTATATGGTGTTAACCCTAGGGTTCCTATTGATCTTATTCCCTTCCCTAGTGATGAGGTTTATCATGTGGATGCTAAGGAGAAGGCGCAAGCTATGCTCAAGCCTCATGCACAAGTGAAGGCTCGAATTGAGAAGGTGAACACCAAGTACCAACAATTAGCTAACAAGGTTGGTGATTTCATTTGGTTGCACCTAAGGAAGGAGAGGTTCCCATGCCTTTGCAAGAACAATCTAATGCCACGTTCAGATGGACCATTCAAGATTCTAGAGAAGGTTAATGATAATGCCTTTGAGCTTGACTTACCTAGAGACTACAATGTGAGTGCCATTATGAATGTGGGTGATTTGGCTCCCTATGTCCATGATAAGGATATGGTTCAATTGAGGTCAATTGTTTCTAAAGAAGAGGAGGATGATACAGGAGCAGTTGATGCAAGTTTACTGGCTCTTGTTCATAAGAATGTTTCAGTGGACCTTGGCTCAATTGATGTACATGGAGGACGCTTCATGGGGATTACTACCAAGGTGGTAGCATGTTTGCTAACCAACTTAGGTAGCATGGAAGAGGCGTGTGATATTAACATGTTCACGAGAGTTCTAGTTCTGTTAGGACTCATACTATCTTTATTGCTTTCCTAGTTATGTTTGTATTAGGAATCATGGTTTTGCCTACGTTCTTAAAACGATGGATTTTACATGATTCAAAAGTCGAGAGAGTCTAGGACTTAGGGATTTTCCCTAAGCATATTAGGGTCAGTATGTTTGATTCCTACTAGGATTAGCATGCATAAACTAGTATAAATACAAGCTATGTAGTTCGATTATTTAATAGTGAACTTAATAAAAGTTTTCGAGAGATCGATTAAAACTTGAGTGTGTTTACACAATTCTCTTGATTGTTGGTGGCTTTGCCTTTATGCTTTTAAAACCCTTAGATTTATTTATTGTGGTGGCTTTGCCTTTATCATTGAATAAACTAAGAACTATCTTGTTCTTTATTTTGATTGTTTTGTTCGAACATAGATTGATTGATATACATACTTTCGCACTTTGTTATTTGATCTTGATAAATTAAATACTTCATATTCTAAGGATAAAGATTTGATCTTTGAAGTTTCTCATAAGGAAGCGGTGGTACCTAATGTTGATTTGCCGAAATATGAGCCTTTAGTTAGTATTTCTTTGACTTTGGCGCCTAGGGTTGCTGATGATCATGGTTTTTCGGAGGTTTTACATGTTATTTTTAGGAGGGATAAATTGCAACTAGGGACAAATCAAGATTTGGAAAGCCTAAAATTTCGTGCAGCATAAGAGGGTCATGAACGATGCCACATATTCATGGTATATATTTTTGTACGCTTGATTTGGATGATTCCATGAACTTCAAAACTTAAGACAAGTTTTTTCTAAGGAGGGGAGTATTCCATTTGAGAAATGGTCATTTTCTACAAATCTTAGTTCTGTTAGGACTCTATATGTAGTTTCCTAGTTTTGCTAGGAGACTATGTATTTTAGTTTCTTTATACTTCTTTATGTTAGGTGTTTGAGTGATAAAGTGCCTATTAGGTTTAGGAGTCTAATTCCTTTGTCATTGAGTCTTGTTAGGAGTCGATGTTAGATAGGATTGCTGAATTCTTATCCTAGGTGTGTTTTTACTTATCTTAGGCGTGTGTGATGGTTAGTTAAGTTAAGTTAGGAGTCTTTAATATCTATCTTGTTAGTATAATATTTATCTTTTTATAGTTAAGATTGTTTAGGAGTGTTTAAGTGTGTACTTATATATACACATTCATATAAATAAAATAGTGGAGATGAATGAATTGATTTGAGTTATTCGAATGCTATGTGCATTGAATTTTGGTTGTCGTTCCAAGAACACATAAATCGTGGTTTGTGTATGTGCATATCCTAATCGACGTTAGGTAGAGATCCTCTAGTTCTCGAGGGAACATATAGAGCCTATCCCTATAAAGATTCAATCTTTATATTATTCGGTTACAAAGCTTCAAACTTTAAGTGTTATTTATATTGTTCTTGTTTTAAAACTTCCACAATCATATCAAGCAACTTCATGAATATGTGCGTAACAAGATCATCAAGGCAAATGAGAAAGTTAAGGCACGAGTTGTTAAGAAGAGAATGGATGTTCAATTCCAACCAAGTGAGCTAGTTTGGATTCATCTTAGAAAGGAGTGTTTTCCTTCCAAAAGGAAGTCTAAGTTCCACCCTCGAGCTGAAGGTCCTTTCCATATTGTTGCTAAGGTGAATGATAATGCTTATCAATTAGAACTTCCGGGTGATTATGGAATTTCTAACACTTTCAATGTGGCAGATTTAAGTGTAATACTCCGTATTTTTTAGTAAGTTAATATTTATATTTTTAGAAAAGTTTTAGTTTTAAAAACGGTTTTATTTACTAAAAAGGCTTATTATTTATTAAAAAGGCTTTTATAAAAGATTTTGAGTATCTATAAATAAATTATAGCCCAAATAATATTGGGTCTAAGTTTACTAGTTTTAAAACCCAAGTATTTTGGTAACAAAATTTTAAAAATGTTTTAAAGAAATCTAAAAAGGTTTAGAAAAAAAGAAAAGAAATATATATATATATATATATATATATATATATATATATATATATATATATATATATTTGCAAAAGATTTTTTTGAAAAAAAAAAAGAAAAAGAAAAAAAATTTAGCTCACGCATAAGGAGTTAGGCGTGAAGGTGATAACTTTTGTTATTTTTCTTCCTTTTAACTAGAGCTGGCCACGGGCCGTGCTGGGCCTGACCACGGGCCAGGCCCGCGGGCTGAAGTGGATTACGAGCCGGGCCAGGCCCGTGGCCCATCAAACACGTGCCGTGCCGGGCCGGGCTGAAAATGTGGGAACCTTGTCCATGGCCCGTCCCGGCCCACGGGCCTGGCGGGCCGGGCTCGGGCTCACCGCGGGCCTGGTCCGAAAATCACAGTTTTTTTAAAAAAAAAATTTGCTCGCGAAAGGATTATTAATAGTAGTAGAACTGTAGAAGTCTAAAAGATGTCAAAACTATGAAAATAAATACTCCTACTGTACTGCTTATTTAGTAGCCTAGTAGTAGTACTTTACTAAATTTGTCAGGTTGGCGTGCCTATCACTACCACTCCCCTTTTTCCTTTTACTTCAACCAACCATTCAATATCACTAATAACTAATAATTTATTTATCAATTTTTTGCTTCAAGTTTACCACTTTATTTTGTTAGATAGAGAAATAACACCTTTTTTCTTTAAGAGAAAGATTGTGACTGGAGAATTGTACAAAATTTATCCTTCACTACTTGGCAATTTTATGGAAGTAGTTTTGTTTTTATAGGTGTTTTTTTTTAGGTCTACTTCACTACTTGTCTAGCATCGTTAGATTTGTTGTCACTTTACTAGAATTATATTTTAAGCTTTATTTCTCTTTCTCTTTCTTTTTTTAAGTTTATTTTTTATTTTATATATTTGTATTTATAAGTTAATTATAGTGAAAAACAAAAAGTAAAAAGTAAAGAAAATTTATTTACGGTAACATTGTAACTTGAAAAATACCTCAAATTTATTATTGAACTCTTGATAATATTGAAAAGGAACAAAATAACTAGATGTCTAGATTCTTAACAACTAAAGACATTAGAAACAATAAGAAAGTTACATTTCATCACTCATCATCATCATCATCTATTTCTTGTTCAAGATCGTCGGCTAATTGAATTGATTGAGAACTATTAGATCCAGAAGCCGAAGTGCCTTCATCATTATCGTTTAGTACATACGACTTATCTTGAGATCGATCTTCGGCATCTAACCAATCTTTGAAAGAGACACACATTTCAAGAGTTTCGGGTTTTAAACTTGATCTTCTATCATCTAGCACTCTTCCTGATGCGCTAAAAGCTCGTTCAGATGCAACTGATGAGACTTGGATAGCAAAAATATCACGAGCCATCGCCGCCAAAATTGGATGCTTTGTGCTTTGTCCTTTCCACCACTCCAGTAGGTCAAGTCCAAACTTTTCTTCATCATCCATACCTTTCATAAAATCATAGCTTAGATACATTTGTAATTCAGAAACATCACTTTGAGTTCTCCGGGATGATTCACTACCAGAAAATTTAGACATCATATTAACAGCTTGTGCAAATAAACCTTTTGACCGTTTACTTACGCTCTTGGATGATTGAGAAGGAGCAAATCGAGTAACTGTTCCATATTTAATTTCATAAATTCTAAATAGTTCGAAAAATCGAGTGCTCACATTAGTTTTAAAAGCTCCAACATCACTTTCAAGTAGCATGCATTGAAAATAAATATCAAGTAACAAGAAAGTACCATCATATTTTTGCCTTGGATCTAAAATAGAAGCAAAAACATAAATAATAGGAAGCTCCGTATAATATTTGCGCCATTTCACCTCCATTGCTGGAAGATAGTCATCATAAGTTTCTTCGCCACGATGCTCATAAAAAAGTTGAGCAAGTAAACATGCATTACTAAGAAAAGATTGAGAGCATGGATTATAAACAGAAGAAAAGCAATGGGTCATGCTATATAACAATTGTAAGAAGTTCATATACTTTTCACAATTATTCCAATCACTTTCTAATAAAGCCATTTGTGGAAATTTTTGATTGAAGAAAATCGTTATTGGAATTCTATACTCGATTGCCCTACTCAACATGTCATAAGTGGAGTTCCACCTAGTCGGACAATCGGCTTTGAGTTTTACCACCTTTAGCTTTTGCTGACGTAGAAATGCTTTCCACTCCTGAAGTCTCATAGAAGAACTGTTAATAGAAAGAATTGCAGTTCTAATTTTCTCATAAAAAGGACCAATAGCAGTAGTTCCATCTCTCATACATAAATTTAAAACATGACAAATGCATCTAATGTGAAGTGCTTCTCCATCTAAAATTAAATCAGGTAATTGTTGTTTGACCATGTTTGCACTATATGTCATAGATGTTGCATTATCAAAAGTCATGGACATAATTCTAGTCCTAAGACCATACTAATCAATAGCTTGCATTAGATGATGAGCAATGTTAAGACCAGTATGGGGGTATTCTAACATTCTAAAATGAATAATACGCTTTTGCAACAACCATTCATCATCTATCCAATGACAAGTCACACACAAGTAATGTAGTCCATAACCACCATCCCATGCATCTGCAGTTAAAGAAACTCTACAAGGAAGATTACTTAATAGTTGAATTAACCTTTCTTTATGCTCTAAATAGTTTCTCATCGCAGATGAACGAGCCATTTTTCTAGAAATTGGCTTGTGTTGAGGTTGTAGTGCTTTGTTGATGTAATTATTAAAAGGTTCAATTCTCAGCAAAAAGAAAAGGTTGTTCAGCATGCACAAGCATTTGCGCGAGTTCGTCCCTATCCCTCTCATAATTGTAAGTGAAACCGTGTGGATGATACTGAGAGATTTTGGGTTGTGCTGGATCGCTAGAGGTTCACCACATTTTTTGGAGTGTCTAACTAAGTGACCCGTCCCTTGTTTAGATAAAGCAGATAAAATCATGTTACATGTTTTGCACTTAGCTTTACTTTCATCCTTATTTAATAAAAAGTAGCTCCAAACCTTACTTTTTCGATGTTTTTTAGTAGCCATTTCCTCTTCCGTACACCACTCATCTAATGGATTTGGGATTTCGGAGAAGGGCCTATCCACTGATTGACCACTAGATCCGGATCCCATGCTAGGCATTGTTGATGAAAATTGAGGTATAGTTTGGGTGGAATGGTAAGAACTAGGATCTTGTGGTGTGCCAAATCCGTAATAGGGTTGGTATGAGTTTGGTTGAAATCCCGGAGGGGCATTCATATCGAATGAAGAAAACGGTTGGTTCATTTGGCTAAACTGATTAAATCCCATGTTTTGAGGTGGCGGCATAGACATGTTTGGGTTTTGTTGGTCACTAGAAGTAGCAATGTGTTTGGCTTTTTTGGAGGAGTTATTTGGTTTTGATGCCATTACAGAAACAAATTCACAAAAATAAATTATACTCAATTAAAATTAACAAAAATAACACTAATTAATATAGAAGGAATCAATTAACAATAATAATTAATAGCTAATAACGTACTAATAATATAATTGTAAATAGAAAATGATTAGTAATAATAAACTAAAAATAATTGAAACAAAGTTGAGTTAGATCTTACAACCAATATAGTAGAAATAGTATTAGGAAATGTGAGAATCGCAACTTCAAAGGTTTCTTGAATGATCTCCAAAAAATCTTCACCCAAACAACAAGTAATTTTGTAGTAGTACTATTAATAATTTTAAGAGCAAAGTGTTAATGTATAATTGAGAGATTTTGTTATTTAGGAATTGAGAACTTTGATAATTCTGAATTGAGGAGATTGAAATAATACAGAAGAATGAATGATGAGAGAGTGATGAGTTGTTTGGAAAAAATACTGAAATTTTGGTGTATTTATAGAGAAAGAAAAAAATTAGCCATTATAAATTTAGCTGTTGTGAAATAAACGTTGGAAATTTAGCCGTTGCAATATTGATTTCAGCATTTGTGCATTTGTTAGTACTGAACAATTACTGATACTCTAGTAGTAGGCTTGTAAAATTTCTGCATTTGCATGGAGTGAATTGTGACTTGTCATTGTCACACAATGTCAAGTCACATCACCATTTGTAATGAAAAGCAAAATGGGGAGAGGAAATTGCTTTCAACGGCTGCAACTTGCCACTGCCAGCCAACAATTTGCAGGGAGTGTAATTGATTAGGCCCACGGGTCAGGTCACGGGCCCAGCCCACGTGCCCAGCCACGGGCCAGCCCACGGGCCTGAACGGGCCAATTTCACGGGCTCGAGCCGGGCCCGGGCCGAAATCTGAAATCTCCAACGTGCAAGGCCCACGGCCCATGCTATGGCGAGCGGGCCGTGCCGGGCCCATAGCGGGCTCGGGCCGGGCCGAGCCGAGCCTAAAACGGGCCGGGCTCGTACAGCCCGCGGGCCAGCCCGGCCCACGGACACCTCTACTTTTAACTTATCTTTTTAGTTATTTAACTTATATGATTATGTATTATGGGATAATTTATATCTTTTCCTAATCTTAGTTGGATAAGCGTAAATATTAGTTATATCTTAACTAGATTAGTTTATCTTTTTCCCTAAATCTATCTTTTAGTTTTCTAATCATATTCCGATTCTACCTATCCAACTAGTATAGATAGGGGTCTCCACCCATCATATTTTTCACACCAAATTTGAGAAATAAATCTCTTTTCTCAAGTTTAAACTTTCTCTCTCTTTTAGCCTACCTTTCTCTTTCTCTCTAGCCCTTATTAATTTTCAAGGCGCGTGTATTTGTAGATCTTTAATAATTGTTTTGAGAGTATAGTATCATGTTTTTAGGAAAATATTATGGATTGAAATACATATTTTTATGAGTTTTATTATGAACTGCATCTGTTTTATATGAACATGTTTGAATGTTTATAAATTTTATTTATGAACTTTGAATTATGTCTTTCGTTTAATATATTTATAAAGTTTGATCTTTGAATTTATATTCAAATATTTTAGAAGGAGTTTGATCTTATGATTCATGTTTAAATATTTAAAAAGGAGTATTTTTGAACTATTATTATTTTTCAAAGGTTAACCCTTGAGCAAGTTATTTTATCTATGCCTTTATATGGCTAAGTTTAATATGCCTTGAGCAAGTTATTTTTCAAAGGATTGCTATGTTATTATATCTAGTGCATAGATTTTATAGTTATATAGGTTAAACATGTGATGTACATGTTATCTTAAGCGTGTGATTATAGGATAGGATTAGCTTAGTTCTTATCTTGTTGTTAGTTTAATTCTTATCCTAGTTTTATGCTTATCTTTAGTCAAACATGTACCCTATATAAGGGTCGCTTATTTCATTAATAATACATAGAATTTATTTGTGTTTTAAACATGTGATTATTATATTGCTTGAGAGCTTAACTAATCTAACCATTAAAAGCTTTTCATGAGTGTTAAGTTTTTAGTGCTAAACATCTTGATTTCAGGAGTGGTTTTAAGAAGTGGTTAGATTCTTGTATACAAGTTTCAGGAGTGATCTTGGATCAAGAAATATCCCCTTTGTTCGACTAATATCATTGAGTTGTTCGAATTCTTGGAGTTAATTTCTTCAAGATTCTTATTCATACTTGATTATTAAGCTATTTGGTTTAGTAATCATATCAAGTGGTATCAGTTTTCCAGGGAGGAGAGGATAAAAAGGATTCTCTTTTATCAACCAAGATCCGAGGGCAACAATAAGGTTCGAAGGTTGCTACTTGTTCAAGACTTAATCTTTTGATACTAACACTAGGGGGAAAAAGGAAGGGTTGCACTTTCTTCAAAACGCAGCCCTTCTTTGTTGTAGGGCTGCGTTTTTTAAAAAAGTGCAGCCCTACAGAACAAAAGGGCTGCATTTTTTAAGAAAATCGCTGCCCTTCACTTTGTAGGGTTGCGCTTGTAGAAGAAGCGCAGCCCTTCTTACATTTAAAAGGGTTGCGCTTTTTCTACAAGCGCTGCCCTACTAAGTGAAGGGTTGCGCTTGTAAAAAAAAGCGCATCCCTTCTGACTTAGTAGGGTTGCGCTTGTAGAAAAAGCGCAGCCCTTCTGTTATGTAGGGCTGCGCTTTTTGTTACAAGCGCATCCCTTCGTTAAATTTTTTTTTTTGATTGAATTAGCGCGCGCATGTACAGTATCCCAAGAGCAATTCTATTTCCCTCTTTCCCTCCCTTAGAGAATTACGAGCGAGAAAATCACCACCACGAGCGCGACCTAATTCGAGTGCACTACCACCACCATCACTGTGGCCCACCACATTGCTCCACCACCACGACAAGCACCACATTGCGTGACATAATTCAAGTGCACCACCACTACTGCCCACCACAATTCAAGTACAGTGGGTTTGCGCGACCTAACTCGACTGCTCCACCACCACCTTGCGCACCAATAGTGCTCCACCACCACCTTGCGCGCCACCCACCACGTGCAGCCGCGAACTCCACCATCACCACTACCCTTCTCTTCTCTTCTCTTCTCTTCTCTTCTCTTCCCCACCATGTGAGTGGTTAATTAGGTATGAATTAATTTTATTTTTAAGTTACTTTTGTTTTTCTTAATTGAACTAAATGATTAATGTGCAATGTGGGTTTTGTCAATTGTAAGAAGAAGAGGCTAAGGAAGGCAAATAAAGTTCCAAGTATCACTTTTCTCTTCATTGCTCGTCGTTGGTGTTAAGAGGTAACTAGTTTAATTTCGTTGTCTTTTTTGTTTGATTTATTTTGTTAATGAGACAAAGTTGTCATGTACTTCAAATTGATTAAGTTATGATAATTTAATGATATATATATGTATTTTTTATAATGTTGTAACAGCCCGAATTTCCCGACCAGCTTACAAAGGATTAAGCACAGCGAAAGAGACTCTAGTCGAGGTAACTCGGACTATTACCATCACACTCACCGAACTATATCGGAGAGTGTGGAACTCAATTCCCAACTCTATTCAAATAAATTAACTATTATAACTACGCTCTGATTCTCAGATCTATTCCCATAAATTTCTACAGAAAATCCAGCAGAGTTTCCTTTGAAAATAGGACAACGCTAAAGCGAAAAATGATTTAAACCTGTTTGCAAATTCAATTTATATAATATATCCAAATCCCAAAGCTCAACAACCTCAACGCTTTCGCGGAGCAACAACCAATAGAGAATCAGGAGCACTAACTAGCGACTCTTAAATGTAGAAATAAATATAGATTATAAACAATTAACTATTACAAAGTCAAGCGTCCTCACTTCGATAGCAACTATAATACTGCTCCAACTTGTATTAGCTTCAACTTGCAAAAGGATAACTCACGGCTTCAACCTGAAACATTTAAGATACTGCCACCCACCAAGTGACAGGCCACAGAAATGACAAAACAACATATACACATCAGCAAAGCTGAGTACTAACCCGTAAACAAGAGTAACACATGCTTTGGTGGTTTTTACTTGAAAACGACTCTCACACAATCAACATAAGTTCAACAATACACCAATCATAGCATACTTAGCAGCAATATTCTTGTTGAACAAACATATTACATTTCCAAAATTCCACGTTCCATAATACTTCATCAATCATATAGTAACAAAATTCAATAAGATGACTCTCAACAATGACATGTTTTTATATTCTCATTTAATCAACCTTTCAACTCAGTTACTATATTTTCAGAAAATCCGATCGTTTGGCATGAACGCGAGTGGAGAGGGGTACCACGCAGTACCAGCTGTCTCCAAACTAGTGAGGGTCGTCACCCAGCCTTTTATTGTTATGCTTGCAAGACTTACCCGGACATGTCCTATAACGCCAGGAATTCGCCCCTCCTGGAAGGCAACAGCTAGGGACTCTACCCGCCCTAACTCGGGGTGCCTATTCATGCCTCACTTTCATATTTATAAAATAAGATATTTAATGGTTTATACTTGAATCCTCAATACTCATAACATAACACCATATTCGACCTTATTTGGTCTTACCTCATATTTGAATCATTTCCTCATTATCATACCAAATCATATTTTAAGAAACATAGTATTTTCGAAAAACTCCAATGACTGAACAAAAAGAATACTTTTATAATAATCCAATAGCAATTCACAACTAACTCATAGAGATGTATCTATAATCATGGTTATTACCACAAACGATATATGATATCCAAAATTCAATATAATGCACACATGAGCATTTAAATATATATTGCTGAACATAAAGGTTACATCCACTCTATAACAATTATCCGAAGCCTCAAAGCATGATGACTTGAATTCCCATGTCATCTTGAATTATATACGTCTACATAGCCATCCTCCATCAATCACCTCAAAATAACATTGATAATCAATAACCAAAATTAAACTAATCTAAACTATAAAAACGTAATCGTAACTTATTCCCAATTCACAAATGATCAACCTTTAACATTCTAATTTCCTTAATCCTTAATTAATATCTATAACTTCGATGATATTAGGTACATCGACTTGCATCCCAATTCATAATCACAATTCCAAATTATATAACTAAACAAACTAAACATAACTCACAACCGTACCTAAATCAAGCACTTAATTGTGTTACCAACAGTTATATTAAATAAAGCTAGCTCGACTCAAAATAAACCTCAATAAACTGATTTCTATCTTAACTCAAATCCTTAACCAATCGAATAATGATTCCAATATTATAATCTTCTTCATAATTCCGAATAATACTCCATCCCAAAATCATCCTCCAATAATCCAGACTATTAAAGTAATTAGCAACTTTTATCCAACCTAGTGATTTCCCCTGTACATAACCATAATCGTCTAACTCTTATAAATACATATTTCAAATCGATGCATATATGCTTTTCAATTCCAATTACCAACATAAACACAACTGGTAATAATTAATCATGTCAACAAATTCCACAACAATAGTACTAAGTCTCTCAGTTAGAATTAACTAACGAGAGTTAACCAAAAACACATGACTCAAGTTTCATCGATCATAGGTTGATTATAAGTAACAAAATATAATCCAAGTTATACCATTAGCCGAGTTCTTGTTAACATAATCAGTAATAAAACCAAGTACAGATCATACTCCTGGTCATACATAGCGAGTTTATCTCATTAAAACAATGTCATTATCTAAGTGGGACTTCTTCAAGGTAATTCTTAACTCACTTTGATTATGTAATCAAACACACACACTAATACACTTTAGTGAATTACTAGTCAAATAAACCGACTTTACTATCTTATTCTATTTAAAGTTATCAAACTAAAATACTTTATTAACCACATCTTCATTAATCGAATCCATAGTTATAAAATTAACTCAAGTACTCTTCACATTACTAATAAGGACTAATTAATTCTCTTTCTAACTTAATATGAGAAAACTAATTAAACACATGAGCATCATACACTTCTTAATTACTATTCTTTTAACTTATACTTCAACCATAAACTTGGATTACTACCACATTTATAGATAATTTTCTATCAACACTAAACTAAAGATATTTGAACTACTTCTTACTAAATCATATCATCACAAGTCTAGTCAACCTCCCATATATAATTTATCAATCATTTATAATAATAACTTCTTAATATATAAACTAGATTGCAACTATTAATGGAATTATTCCTTCAATACACATGAGCCTAAATTTAATAATACTAATAACATTTCGTTCGTCGAGATCTGCAAGCTTATGTAACTCAATTGCGTTAAGAGTTTCAATTTGCATCTTTCTTTTCCTTCTCAAAGTTAAGGTGGACATGGGTTGCAAATCAACTATGTTAAAAACTAAGAGACACAACTCAACTTAGAGAATAAAGCTCAACTCAATAACTTATTTCAATTGTAATGTAACTAAAACAGAACTATAATTAGATTTAACCATAAGAGGACTCAAAGGGAAACTTGGGCAGTGTTAAAATCAAACCCACAATCAATAACACATAATCATACAACTACAATCTCAACAACAAATCTTGAAATGAAATAAAATCCAATTCTAGGTTAACTCACTAAAATCAGATTTAGGTTCAACTTGAAAGAAATTAACAACGTAATTAAACTTGTATGTAATCAGAATTTCAGGGGGGAAAATTACAAAGGTGCGGGTGTACCTATGCTCTTGTGAGCAGCAAAGAACAGAGAAGCAGAAGGATGGAGGGGTTTCGAAGCTTCGGCACCCAGCGGTGGAGCACCGACGAACTACTAAGCACCGACAAGAGGAGGATCACAACGGCAATAGTAGCACCAGCGACGACAAGGTGGTGCGGGATTACGCGAGGGAAGCGTCGAGCAGCGCGAGCAAGGGAGGGAATCAAACCTTAAGGAGAGCGAAGAAAGGACGCAGCAGCATCGAAACAGAGAAAGGAACGGCGCGAAACTCCGGCAACCTCAAAAAACGCCGGCGAGGCGTGACGCAAGTGAGAAAGACACAGAGGGGTCGAGGTTTCACCGAGAGAGGAGAGAGAGTGTGAGATTTTTGAAATTTTGGGGTTTCACAGGTTTGGGTTTTGGTTTTCGTGGGTTTTCTCACTGGAAAATGACGAGGAAGATCAAGATAAGGATGGGTTTCATTTCTTTTTGGGCTTGCACTTATAAACCGACAAGGGAAAGAAAATTGAAGAGAAATCGACTTTGACTTCCTATTTGACTAAATACCACACAATTTAATCGCACATAAGACCCAAAATAATTTTATTAATAATAATAATAATAAAAATAATCTCATATAATTAAATAAATAAATACATTACAGCGCGACAAAATAATTCATACTCCAACTCAAATAAAATAAGAATTTTCGAAACATAATTAACTTCATAAATATAATTAATATTTAATAAAGCTCTTAAATATAGGGCTATTACAAATGTATATGTATATTTCTTGATATGAGATTGTATGAAAACGCAATGTAATTTAGCTATATATGAAATCTACAAGTAGTTTGAATCATCATCATGTGCCTAGATACCCGTTCAAGACTTACTCATTAGAAGTAAGACTTGAATAGTCCCCGGTTTGGTTTGTTCTTGGACGTTTGATCTCACTTAGGTGGTGAATGTGTGTCTTCTTTTCATTCGAGGAAATCTTGGCTTATCGTTTCTGTACATTGTTCTCTGGGTACATATGTAGATAAGCAATTATCTACATTGTGTACTTGGAGAACTGTAGGGAAATGCTGCCGGTTTTTCCTTAGAATTGAAAAGTTGGCATATATTCACTAGTGAGATTAGACGTCCAAGGATGGGTTAGGTTGGAGTGATAAGGACCTTCGGCTGCATGCATACAATTGAACATGTCACTATCTTAGCTTGCTGTATACGTGTGTGATTTGAATATGTGAGTGTATGTACTTTAATAATGATTGATGCATTATAATGAATGTTGTGTTTAATTATTAGAGGTGGTCTTCTTGAATGAGATGGATCGTACTTGGATGTATGGTAGTCGTGAATCGATTGAGTTTGTGAATGGGGTCTCGGAATTCTGTAAAAGTGCATTAGAATATCAAACATCCTCTGGAGCAGTCGACTTTTATTGTCCTTGTTTGGATTGTAGAAATGTGAGCAAGGTTAGTAGTATACATGTGGTTAGGGAGCATGTCTTTGCCGTGGGTTTAGGCCTCAATACCACGTATGGTTTGGCATGGTGAGCAGGGGAGGTATATGGAAGCTCTGGAGTAAAGAATGATGTATGTGAAGAAAAGAAGGATGATGATGAGTTAGGGGATGAGAATTTGGATGATGAATTTGGAGATGAGATAGGGATGGGTAGACGAGATGATACACGAGGTTGAAGATCAGTCGTGTAGACGACCTCGTTTTTGAGTCTATGTCTCAGGCTGCTGAAAAGCCGTTGTATCCAGGTTGTACAAAGTACACCAAACTTTCCGCGGTAGTAACACTGTTCAACATTAAGTCGAACGCTGGTTGGACGGACTCTAGTTTTACATAGTTGTTGGAAGTTTTAGCTGAGATGCTCCCTGATGGAAATGAATTTCCAAAGTCGTACTATTATGCGAAGAACTGATGTGTCCTTTGGTTTAGAGTACGACGGATACATGCTTGTCCTAACGATTGTGTGCTTTATCGTAATGAGTATGAGCATTTACATGAGTGTCCACTTGGATTGTCGAGGTACAAGCGTGAAGGAGCTGGAGGTAGTGAAGGACCACCAGCAAGTGTTGTGGTATCTACCCATAATACCTAGATTTAAGCGCATGTTCTCAATTAAAGGAGATGCGAAGAATTTGAGGTGGCATGCAGATCGTAGGAAGAAAGACGGTCTGCTCAAGCATCCGGCTGATTCGCCTGAGTGGAAAACTATCACAGGGTGCATAAGTCATTTGGTAATGAGGATAGGAATCTGAGGCTTGGATTATGTACGGATGGCATGAACCCTTTTGGCAATCTCAGCTCGCAGCATAGTACCATGGCCAGTATTTTAGTGGTTTACAACTTGCCTCCTTGGTTGTGCATGAAACGCAAGTACATGATGTTGTCGCTTCTTATATCGGGGCCCAAACAACCTGGAAATGACATAGATGTATACCTTCAGCCGCTTGTTGAAGATTTACAGAAGATGTGGAACGAAGGAGTGTTAGTATTTGATGCGTATGCTAATGAGATGTTCACTCTGCGTGCCATGCTTTTTTGTACTATGAACGATTATCCAGCTTATGGGAACTTATCTGGGTATAAGACTAAAGGAAAACAACCTTGCCCGATTTGTTTAGATGACATGAAATCTACACACCTTAAGGGCTGCAAACATGTGTATATGCGCACACGAAGGCTCCTCAGCCGCGACCATCCCTATCGGTTTAAGAAGAAGGCATTCGATAGGTTGAAGAAGAAGTTGCTCATAGACCATTAACTGGTACTGAAGTTTATAATCAGGTGAAGGGCATTAAACAGTCTTTGGTAAACCTGCTAGTGAGGTTGATGACCTACAGGATTATGGAAAAAACAGTCCATTTTTTGGAAACTCCCATATTGGAAAGATCTAAAGGTCAGACATTGTTTGGATGTCATGCACATAGAGAAGAATGTTTGTGAAGCTATTCTCGCGACACTTATGAATATTCGGGCAAGACAAAAGATGTTAAGGCGTCACGACTTTACTTGGAAAAAGAGGGGATTCGACCAGAGTTGTGGGCTCAGAAAAGGGACGGAAGAGAAGAAAAAGGGGAGGAAAGGTTGATGATGAAACACAGAAAAGAAAAAGGTGGAGGATTCGGAGAAGAATTATTTGCCACCAGCTTGCTACACGATGTCGCGTGCAGAGAAACGGATTTTTTGCGAGTCATTGTATGGCATTAAGGTCCCTACTGGCTACTCATCGAATATGAAGCGCTTTGTTACCTTAAATGGTGAGTTGAAGTTATCGAGTATGAAATCGCACGATTGTCATGTCATGATGCAAGTATTCTTACCGATTGCAATTCGTGGGATACTTCCAAAGCATGTGAGGCACACCATTACAGAACTGTGTTCATATTTTTATACAATATGCAGGAAAGTCCTAGACCCGTCGACCCTCGATTCCTTGCACCAGAGTAGTTGAAACTCTATGCAAATTTGAGATGTATTTCCCCCTCCTCCCCGCATTCTTTGACATTATGGTCCATCTCATTGTCCATCTAGTTCGAGAAATTAAGCTGTGTGGTCCAGTGTTTTTGAGGTGGTGCTATCCTTTTGAGAGATATATGGGAACTTTGAAGGATAAAGTTCGTAATCCTGCACAACCAGAAGGTAGTATAATTCAAGGGATTGTGGGTGAAGAGATCAGTAATTTTGTGGCTGAGTATTTTGCTAGTGTTGATCCTGTTGGACTTCCGACATCCCGACACGAGGGCAGACTTGAGGGCAAGGGTACAATTGGTTCAAAATTGATCACACCTTCCGTAGAAAAGCGTAAACAAGCTCACTTATTTGTATTGCATCACGTACCAGATGTCCATCCTTATTTAAGTGAACATATGGAGGAATTACGTGTTAGCAATCCTGGAAAAGGAGTGAGGGCATTGACGCAAATGCATAACAAGACTTTCATTGATTGGTTTCATAAACGAGTACTCAATGATTTGGATGAAAGTGTTCCTGAAACAGTCAAGTGGTTAGCATTTGGTCCTCGTGAAGCTGTACGCTCTTATGAGGGTTATGATATTAATGGGTATACGTTTTGGACTGAACGTCAAGATCTAAAGTCAAGATCGCAACAAAATAGTGGTGTTTCACTTGTGGCGTCGTCTACACAATATGCAAGCTCGAAAGATAAGTCGCCTATGCATGCTGAAAGCAACTATATTTGGGCGAATACAAGAAATATGGGAGCTGGACTACTGTACTTTTAATATTTGCCTCTTGTGTTGCACTGGGTTGACAATAATCGACGTTGTGTAAGAAACGATGATCCTTGGGTTTCACTCTTGTTGACCTTAGTCGTCTACGTGAAACTGAGGAGCCATTTGTAATTGCATCACAAGTCAAGCAAGTATTTTTTGTAACTGATCCTGCTGATCATAAGTGGTCAATTGTTGTACCTGGAAAAGGAGTATCCTCGGTATTGGTGATGTTGATAATGAGGAAGAATATGATGCATTTGAGGACCTCCCCCCTTTACCTATCCTGAAACTACTGTGGAAGATGATCTGAATATGTCGGAGAACTATATGCGTGTAGATCACACGGAATGGATACATGTACTTAAGGATCCTAAGAAACGGCGGAAAGGTCAATAAATCATGAGATATAAACTCAGGTTTGTGTAATTTCTCCAATTTGTAACTATTGTGTAGAAACGGCTTTAATTTGTTGTTTGTTGCATATCGGGAACGAAAAGGTCAATTTAGGCCTATTTTCGCCTTTTCGCTCCCAAATCGTACTTATCGAGTCATTTAACCCCAAATTTTCTTTGAACATGATTATATGAGGTATAATGTAACTATTGTTTAGATTCTTAGGCTTGCATTTGTTGTTGGTTGCATTTCGAGAACGACAATGCCACTTCGGGCCTATTTTCGCCTTTTCGCTCCCAAATCGTACTTATCGAGTCATTTAACCCCAAATTTTCTTTGAACATGCTTATATGAGGTAGAATGTAACTATTGTTTCGATTCTTAGGCTTTCATTTGTTGTTTGTTGCATATCGCGAACGAAAATGCCATTTCGGGCCTATTTTGGCCTTTTCGCTCCTAAATCGTACTTATCGAGTCATTTAACCCCATATTTTCTTTGAACATGCTTATATAAGGTATAATGTAACTAGTGTTTAGAGTTATAGGCTTTCATTTGTTGTTTGTTGCATATCGGGAACAAGAAGGTCAATTTAGGCCTATTTTCGCCTTTTTCACTCCCAAATCGTACTTATCGAGTCATTTAACCCCAAATTTTCTTTTAACATGATTATATGAGGTATAATTTAACAATTATTTAGATTCTTAGGCTTGCATTTGTTGTTGGTTGCATTTCGGGAACGAAAATGTCATTTTCGGGACTGTTTTCGCCTTTTCCTTCCAAATCGTACTTATCGATTCATTTAACCCCATATTTTGTTTGAACATGCTTATATGAGGTATAATGTAACTAGTCCGTAGAGTTATAGGCTTTCATTTGTTGTTTGTTGCATATCGGAAACGAAAAGGTCAATTTAGGCCTATTTTCGCCTTTTTCGCTCCCAAATCGTACTTATCGAGTCATTTAACCCCAAATTTTATTTGAACATGATTATATGAGGTATAATGTAACTATTGTTTAGATTCTTAGGCTTGCATTTGTTGTTGGTTGCATTTCGGGAACGAAAATGCCATTTCGGGCCTATTTTCGCCTTTTCGCTCCCAAATCGTACTTATCGATTCATTTAACCCCGTATTTTCTTTGAACATGCTTATATGAGGTATAATGTAACTAGTGTTTAGAGTTATAGGCTTTCATTTGTTGTTTGTTGCATATTGGGAACAAAAAGGTCAATTTAGGCCTAATTTCGCCTTTTTCGCTCCCAAACCGTAATTATCGAGTCATTTAACCCCAAATTTTCTTTTAACATGATTATATGAGGTATAATTTAACTATTATATAGATTCTTAGGCTTGCATTTGTTGTTGGTTGCATTTCGGGAACGAAAATGCCATTTCAGGACTGTTTTCGCCTTTTCGCTCCCAAATCGTACTTATCGATTGATTTAACCCCAAATTTGCTTTGAACATGCTTATATGAGGTATAATGTAACTAGTCCGTAGAGTTATAGGCTTTCATTTGTTGTTTGTTGCATATCGGGAACGAAAAGGTCAATTTAGGCCTATTTTCGCCTTTTTCGCTCCCAAATCGTACTTATCGAGTCATTTAACCCCAAATTTTATTTGAACATGATTATATGAGGTATAATGTAACTATTGTTTATATTCTTAGGCTTGCATTTGTTGTTGGTTGCATTTCGGGAACGAAAATGCCATTTCGAGCCTATTTTCGCCTTTTCGCTCCCAAATCGTACTTATCGATTCATTTAACCCCATATTTTCTTTGAACATGCTTATATGAGGTATAATGTAACTAGTGTTTAGAGTTATAGGCTTTCATTTGTTGTTTGTTGCATATCGGGAACAAAAAGGTCAATTTAGGCCTATTTTCGCCTTTTTCGCTCCCAAATCATACTTATCGAATCATTTAACCCCCAATTTTCTTTTGACATGATTATATGAGGTATAATTTAACTATTATTTAGATTCTTAGGCTTGCATTTATTGTTGGTTGCATTTCGGGAACGAAAATGCCATTTCGGGACTGTTTTCGCCTTTTCGGTCCCAAATCGTACTTATCGATTCATTTAACCCCAAATTTGCTTTGAACATGCTTATATGAGGTATAATCTAACTAGTCCGTAGAGTTATAGGATTTCATTTGTTGTTTGTTACATATCGGGAACAAAAAGGTCAATTCAGGCCTATTTTCGCCTTTTTCGCTCCCAAAATCGTACTTATCGAGTCATTTAACCCCAAATTTTATTTGAACATGATTATATGAGGTATAATGTAACTATTGTTTAGATTCTTAGGCTTGCATTTGTTGTTGGTTGCATTTTGGGAATGAAAATGCCATTTTGGGCCTATTTTTGCCTTTTCGCTCCGAAATCGTACTTATCGATTCATTTAACCCCAAATTTTCTTTGAACATGCTTATATGAGGTATAATGTAACTATTGTGTAGATTCTTACGCTTGCATTTTTTGTTTGTTGCATTTGGGTAACATAAATGTGATTTTAGGCCTATTTTTAGGCTTTGAACAGCACCTCCCCTCTCCCCACTACTGCCTTCCCGTCCCCACACCCCACCCCACTGCCCTGCACCCTCCCCACACACCCCCTGCTGCCCTCCCCTCCCACCACCTGCACTCCCTCCCTCTCCACACAGCCCCTCCCACTATTGCCCCTCCCCACAGCCCCCCTCACTACACAGCCCCCTCCCCACTTCCCCCTCCCCACTGCTGCCCCTCCCATTACAGCCTCCTCCCCTGCACCCTCCCCATTGCACCCTCCCCACAGCTGCTGCACACACCCTTGCACCCTCCCCACAGCCTCCTCCCCACTCTCGCCCCTCCCCACAGCTGCTGCACACACCTGCACCGTCCACTGTTGCCCCCTCCCACAGCCCCTCCCCACTGATGCCCCTCCCCTGCCCCCTCCCCACTGCACTGCCCCCTCCCTCCCTAAATGTGATTTTTTTTATTAATGCGTATATTTGTATAATTTCAGGGACATGGCGGAGGTGCATACCGATACGAGTGCGGAACACACTACCGAGGATGAGTCTTTCGATTACCAAAAGGAGCGGGGTAAATTGGTTCGAGCTCGCCGTGAAGAAAAAAAGATGCACAAAGGGATAGAAGTCATTGGCGACGAAAAAGAGAAAAGGAAGGGGACCTACAAAGTCACTAGGGAAACCCACCCTAATGACTTTGGAGTATGATCATTTGGGGCAACCTTGTGGAAAATGGCGTTAAAAGTATGCCATGCAAGTTGGGATTTGCATGCATAAGCTCTCCATTTTCCACTCATGGAAAGAGGTGCCCGAGTCTTTCAAAAAGATGATTTGGGAAGATACTATGGTAAGCTTCGCGTACAATAACGTTTAGTTACTTAATACTTTAGTTAAATATATGTGTAATATTTACTAATTTGTGAAATGCGTTTTTTGTAGAATCAATTCAATATTGAAAATGATGAAGCCAAGAAGAATGTGTTTCTATCCGCGGTTGCCCAGTGATTCAGAGATTTCAAGGCTAAGTTAGTGTCGGGGTGGATCACTAAGCGGACAAAAGTAGTGGGTACAAAGAAAAAGAACATCTACGGCGGAGAAACACAAACCGGTTCTGAGGCTACACCGGACACATCATCTGAGGCACCCTCCAAGTTACCATATCAGATATGGAGGAATATCAAACCTGAGGAGTGGCAAGCATTTGTTGCACAAAAAACAACCCCGGAAGTTGTTGTAAGAATATTTTACTAGCTAAGGTTTAATACTCTTTGATCCTGTATTATTGTACAACACCATACCTAACCTTTGTTTATAATGTGTGTTTAAGCAACTCGTGAGAAAAGTAGCGCGAGTGCAAAAGCTAGGAAGTATTACATCATCTGGGTGCTCAGTCATACGGTTAGGCGAGAGATACGTGGATGTATAGCCATTACCCCACGGTAGGGTCGACAACGGCAACGGGGACAAGCTCTACGACGACAGTTGCACAGCCTCGGCAACTAGATAGAGTGCTCGATTGGTGGTGTTCGATGCATGGGGTTGATGCAAAGGGACAGAGAGTCTTGCCTGATCCCGGAACACAACAGATAGCTAATGCCATTGTAAGTACATATTATATGATTATATAATATGTATATATAATATAACTTGTGCGCTACGAGCATTTCTCTCTTATCCTTATGTAGATTGGCTTGAAGGAAAAGGAGGCAACTGGTGAGTTCATTCCTAAAGAACAAAATTGATGCCTTACACAAGACTTTAGGACGGGACAAATATGGACGTGTGAGGGGCGTAGGAGGTGTCCGCCTCAGGGTGAGAAAGGTGTATGGTGATCAATACACTACTACGTCAAAATCCAGTGCCTCCAGTGTGAATTCGGTAGCTTCAATAGATGTGGAGGCTATGAAAGCTGCAATTCGGGAGGAGCTCAGAGAGGAGATGACACAGAATTTCAACGCCATTTTGGCGCAAATGGGCTTACCGACTTTTCGTGCATTCAAGGAGGGCAGTGTTTTAACCTACGCAGCCTGATCCAGTTCCGGAGTTCACGGTAATCACTTAATATCACAACTATTGTTCTTAAATGCATGAAATTCTTACTATATATATGTTGTTTCATAGACTAACTATAAATAGAGTTTTTTTTAAGAAGAGACACCATGTGAGCATTAGCTCGAGGAGATGGTCATGCTAGTTTCATTCTCGTTGCTTATGGCCAGCACAAACCCCCTAGGACGGTACGATTGCACAACCATCATGGCTGATATTCACTATGTGGTCAGCGTTTCAGAGTTGTGCCTGGTTTCGAAGAATACCTCTTCCGGCCAGAAGTTGGTCTACTTCAGTGACTGATGCCTTGGCAGTTATGTTCTATGGTGCCGTGCATTGGTGCGTTATCAGATGAGTATATATGATTAAATAATATATATATATATTATAATATATATTATTTATTGTTTTCTTTTATAGTTCCTATATATGATTGTCAGTAATATCTTTTAATTTAACTAATTACTAGGTTTCGGGGAAGGCCGACAGGAAGGAAAGAAGGCATGTTCACCTGAGGAAGGCCGACGTGATGAAGGTGAACGAAATGTGGAGGAAATAAAGTTTCTATGGCAAAGTGTCCACTTATTACGGAGATAGAGAAGGTGCAAGGCCTTAGTTCTACGTGCTTTTGGTTACATGAGTGCGCTAGCGATGTAGACGATGAAGCAATGGTTGAGATTCATTTGTCGCACCAACAATTCCACTACTTTGAGGATACATCGACCTTCATTTCTAAGCTTGATATTAAACAATTCTTCTGTGGGGAAGAGTTGAATGTTTCCATGATACAAACATTCATGAGGTAATACTTTAGTATATAAATTAAATATACATTAATATACATATGCCTTAAGTAGTTTTCAATTCAACTAACTTCCATAATAAGTAAGTTTTCTTTTAATCAATATGATTTCTCAGGTTATTATACAATGAGTTGATTGCATCTAGTGAGCCAATGTTTGGTTGGTTATGTCCAAGCATAGTACGAGATGACAGTTGCTTAAGAAACAAAAGGGAGTTGAAAGAGTATCTCAATACTTCTTTGAAAGCATGTTCTCGTCTTGGATATAAAATCATTCTTCTCCCTCATATTGAAACGTATGCTTCTTAAACTCACTTTACTTTAATTAAATTAACCTATTAGTTATTCTACGATTAATAATAACTATATTTTATTGTTGTAGGAATCATTGGACACTGATTGCGATATGTTTGTCATGTAACGAAGCCTACCACTTTGATTCGTTACGTAAACAACCACCACGGTCCTTACTAGTCAAATCATTGTTAAATAGGTAGCCTAATCGAAACTCAATATATGCGCACTTATTAATATTAAATGTACATCTAATTTATAATAATGTATTATGTAGTGTGATGAAGGATGTTAATGCAATAGGACTTCGAGCACACAAAATCTCTTTTGGCATTCAGTCGAGGTAACATGACTAATTTTTTTTCCTTATATAAACACATAATACACATCTAACATCAATGTCATTTATTGCATCCTTTGGCGAATTTAGTGTCCGCAATAAGAAGGTGGACTTGCGTGTGGGTATTATGTCATGAGGTTCATGTTCGATATCGTCAACAGTTGCACTAAAGTTGATGATCTTCAAAAGGTATGTAACTTATTAATTAGTATATGTTAGTTTCTGCCTATTTTTGCCTTTTACGCTTCCAAATCGTATTTATTGATTCATTTAACCCCAAATTCATTTTGAACATGATTCTATGAGGCATAATGTAACTATTGTGTAGATTTTTAGGTTTCCAATTGTTGTTTGTTGCATTTCGGGAACGAAAAGGTCAATTTAGGCCTATTTTTGCCTTTTCGCTCCCAAATCGTACTTATCGAGTCATTTAACCCCAAATTCTCTTTGAACATGTTTATATGAGGTATAATTAACTATTGTGTAGAGTTATAGGCTTGCATTTGTTGTTTGTTGCATAGCATGAACGAAAAGGTCAATTTAGGCCTGTTTTCGCCTTTTTCGCTCCCAAATCGTACTTATCGAGTCATTTATCCCCAAATTTTCTTCGACCATGATTATATGAGGTATAATGTAACTTTTGTTTAGATTCTTAGGCTTCATTTGTTGTAGGTTGTATATCGGGAACATAAATGTGATTTAAGGCCTATTTATGCCTTTTTGCATCCAATTCCTATTTCTCGAGTCATTTAACTTCATTTTCTCTTTGAATATGATAAAATAAGATATATTATAACTAGTGTGTAGAGTTTTAGGCTTGCATTTATTTTTGATTGAATTTCGGGAAGGTATATGTCATTTTTAGAACTACTAACTACGGTAAAATGATTGAATTCTTATATATGTGTTTATGTCTTGGCAGTTTTGCAAGGTTTATAAGAAGAAATCCACACCATGTTTGGAGAACTTCACCAAAGAAGAAATAGCTAAAGTTCGGGATAAGTTGGCGTCCCACATTACCGATGATTGCTTATGATACATTTTAGCTCGAATCTACTAGTTTGTATCAATTCTATGTACACTTTTTACATTATTAAATAATGAAGTTAATTATTACCTTTCTCCACTTGTCATATATTATTGCATATTTCATCGGGTTTTTTTTGTGTCGAAGGGAGGTTTTGGGTGGGGGGGGGGGGGGGGGCTGCTGGGTGGAGGGGCTGTGGCATGTGGGCAGGGGTGTAGGGGGGTGGGCAGGGGTGTGTAGGGTGGGCAGGGGGTGGGCAGGGGTGGGCAGGGGGTGTGCAGGGGTGGGCAGGGGGGTGGGCAGGGGTGTGCAGGGGTGGGCAGGGGTGTCAGGGGTGGGCTGTGGGGGTGTGCAGGGCTGGCAAGGGTGGGCAGGGGGTGTGTAGGGGTGGGCAGGGAAAGGCTGGTAGGGTGTAGGGGTGGGAAGGGCTGGGGTGGGCAGTGTGTGGGGTTGTGCTGGGTGCAGGGCAGGGGGTGGGAAAGGCATGCTGGCAGGGTGTGGGGGTGGGAAGGGCTGGGGTGGGCTGGGGGTGTGCAGTAGATTTAATATTCAAAAAAAAAAAAAATTAAAACAAGAAGGGCTGCGCTTTTTTCAACAAGCGCAACCCTTCTACAAGTGAAGGGCTGCGTTTGTTGAAAAAAATGCAGCCCTTCATAGTAGGAAGGGTTGCGTTTTAAAAAAACGCAGCCCTTCATGCTTAGAAGGGCTGCGCTTTTACCTAAAAACGCATCCCTTCACTTTAATCTTGGGTTATAAGTTGTATGATCACTTATTTAATCCTAAGATAAAAGAAATAAAGTTTTGGAATCTTGATTATATATTGTCTATGTTGCTTGTGTGTCATAACACGTAATAATTGGTAAATCTGTAAAGTGAAACTTGGATAGTGATCAACTTTAGACTAGTGTACGTCTGAAGTTGGACAACCAGGAGTTGGGGTACATGGTGAGCGTGCCATGACTTTTTTTTGGGAATTGGATTGATCATTGTTCCTATTTTCGTTAAAAGGTTCCTCGATATCGTAGGTCATTTGGAATATGGAGTCGCGCCCGTATTTCGTCTTTCTAGGTGAAGGTTGGTTTTTAGTTAGACAAATCGGTCCAATGACCATTCCATTGAAGTAATAAAAAGGTTGTTAAAGTTTAATTAAGTAAAAGTAATCTCCAGATTGTTATGTTATTTATCCCTTCTTAATATTTATTAGTATCATGTTAGAAATGTTTATTTATTACTATATAGTACTCTGCTTTGTTGATTATGTGCTTTGTTTGTTTTTGTTGATCATGGATTTGCTTTATTGATCCTGTGATGATCCATTCTTGGTGAGCAGTTTCTCTAGTGCATTGACATCTACAGGTGTGCAGATTATGCACATAAGGTTTCAGGAATGGAGAGCTTGTGTAGCATATTGATATATTTATTGTCATAAAGTAAATACATTTATATTTAAGTTTGGTTTGAAGTTAATGTTAACAGTGTTGTTTGGTTTTAGGGTTACTTTGTTATTTGTTATATTTCAATTCTAAAGTTAATTATATGTTTTTCGCTGCAAAATTCTAAATAAGCCGATACGTTATCATACGGTCGATAATGCTTTGACGATGATTCTCTAAGTTTTATAATTGAAAAGTATTTTTGGAAAAGAGAGAATTATCGGGGTGTTACAAAAACAACCCAATTCTTTCAATTTTAAGAGTGAATCTTTCGACTAAAAGTCTATATCCATTGTTCGATTGTTTTAGCTCTTTTGGGTTTTGACATGGGTCCCGATTTCGCATCACTTTCAAAATATCTAATTTATATATTTTTTTACTAAATAATCAATTAAAGATAGGAAATATTATTTTTAATAAGTTAACCTTTACGTGTTCTTCTTAAAATAAGTTAACCTTTCGATTAACTCTGAATAAGTTAACCTTGTATCTACTTTTGCTATAAATGAGTTAAATCACAATGTTATCTCTATTATATAAGCCAAGGGAGTGAGTTATGGTGTCCCCTCTTAAAAATACTTATATACCTTAATCTAACAAAAAATAATAAAGAAAAGATTTTCTAAATTCTTTCCTTATTTATAAATATGGGTAGTAAAGAAAGTTTTACATACCAAAAAGACATACATAAAAATGCGTAAAAAGAGGAAACTCACAATTGAAAATATAAATAAATGACTAAATGAATTTTTAATCAATAACTATAAAAACAAAGATTCACAAGATTCTTACTATCTAAAATCTCAGTTGCAATAACAAATCAAATAACATGCATTACAAACCATAAAAGAATTAAAAAACCGTAATTACAGAATATTCATTTTTTTAATTTTTTTGGGAAGCACAATCAGTTGGGATAATGAATAATTAAAGATATAAACATACATCATCAGAGAATATCAATTTATAAATATTTTTTATTAAAGCACTACTCACCATAGTATGCCTAAAAAGTAAAAACCTCTATATCTTCTCTCTTAATTTCTCATTATTTCTTATGTAGTTCGTGCTTGATTCTTTTTAGTTTTAAAACTGTTTCTTCTCTCTTAATTTCTCATTATTTCTAGTTTTGCTCTTAATTTTTCTGCTTTTCTACTGTTGAAATTTACTTTGTTTTTTGGTTCGCAATTGATTACTGTTGCATCGCAAATATGGTTAAGAGGATCAGAAATGAAGTTTCTAGGTATAATTTGGTTTGATTTTTCCTGCATTTTTTTTTTTCAAATTCTTAGTGTGTTGTTGTAACTGTAATGCAGCCCGAAGTCGAACAAGGTGAAGACTGACGCATCTTTAGGAAAATATTTGGTTGTGTCTACTGCTGGGAAGAAGAAAGAGAAAGATGGTGATTATGAAATTCTTAGTGTGTTGTTTTGTATCATTCACATATGTTTTCAATTGATGTTGTTTTTCTTTCATTTAGACATTTCTACCTTTCATTTGGTATGTTAATGTTGTTTTTCTTTATTTTTTGACGTTTTCAGTTGATTATTGTATTTCTTTCATTTTATTATGTTTTTTGTTTCAGTTGATGCTGTCTTTGTTTCATTTACATATTTTGTTTTTTTTTCGTGTGTTTTAATTGTTGTTTTGTATCATTCACATATGTTTTCAGTTGTTGTTGTTTTTCTTTCATTTAGACATTTCTACCTTTCATTTGGTATTTTAATGTTGTTTTTCTTTATTTTTTAATGTTTTCAGTTGATTATTGTATTTCTTTCATTTTATTATGTTTTTTGTTTCAGTTGATGCTGTCTTTGTCTCATTTACATATTTTGTTTTTTTCCGTGTGTTTTAATTGTTGTTTTGTATCATTCACATATGTTTTCAGTTGTTGTTGTTTTTCTTTCATTTAGACATTTCTACCTTTCATTTGGTATTTTAATGTTGTTTTTCTTTAGTTTTTAATGTTTTCAGTTGATTATTGTATTTCTTTCATTTTATTATGTTTTTTGTTTCAGTTGATGCTGTCTTTGTCTCATTTACATATTTTGTTTTTTTTTGGTGTGTTTTCATTGTTGTTTTGTATCATTCACATATGTTTCAGTTGATGTTGTTTTCTTGCATTTAGACATTTCTACCTTTCATTTGGTATTTTTGATTTTGTTTTTCTTTATTTTTTGACGTTTTCAGTTGATTATTGTACTTCTTTCATTTTATTATGTTTTTTGTTTCAGTTGATGATGTCCTTGTTTCACTTATATATTTTGTTTTTTTTGGTGTATTTTAATTGTTATTTTGTATTATTCACATATGTTTTCAGTTGATGTTGTTTTTCTTTCATTTAGACATTTATTCCTTTCATTTGGTATTTTTGATTTTGTTTTTCTTTGATTTTTTGACGTTTTCAGTTGATATTTGTATTTTTTCAGTTGATTCTTGTATTCTTTCAGTTGGTGTGTAAATTCTTTCAGATTGTTATTGAATTGCTTAATTTGTTTATTTGGTTTGTTTAATGATTCATGTGATTTTTTATGTGTTTCAGTTGTTTGTTTATGCTTCAGTTTACACTACTACATAACTGGGCTATTGCAACAATATGGTTGCAACACTTTTTTTTGTGTTGCATTATTTAACAAATAGTATAATGTTGCAACACTTTTAATCGAAACGTTGCATATTACAATCTAATGCAACATTTTAAGCAACGTTTTAGCCGAAGTGTTGCTTGCTACTGATTTAAGCACCGTTTACAAGCAACACTTTATGAAAAACATTGCATTGTAGGAAATAAAACAAAAAAACAAAAGCGGGCTATCCAAAAATAACGCGCCATCCCCAATTTTTCCCCTAAACAAATTCATTCCTCGTTTCAAAAAGAAAAACATAAACTTCATTCCTCAACCAGTGAAGATTTCTCAAACAAATGCCATTGAAGATTTCTCAAAAATTAACAAAACAGCTTATTCAACCGCCATTATTGCAATTTCTTAGTTTCTTTCAAACTTCCGAGAAGATTAGTTTTGCAACTACTTCATCCATATTCAATTCTAACTCGAATTTCTTCATAATTTAATTCTTCATTCGTATATACTAATCTGCTACTCGCTGTGATGAATTTCAGAAAGGAAAAAGGCATTTTTGGCGAATTTTGAGCTAGGGTTCACGAAATTTGGGGGAATTTTCAGCAAGGGTTTCACGAAATTTGGGTGATTTTTACCCTAAAATTTGTAAGTGTTCGCTTTTCATCTTATTATGTTTGAATTTTTTTTTTGATTTGAGAATTATGCTCATCAATTTCATCACCTTCATCTTTTACATACGGAAAGCTTCTGGGCTATATTTCAATCAAAAGTTTGGGCGATTTCTGAGCTAATTTTCTGATTTCTAGTCGTTTTATCTCCAAATTGTAAGCGTCCATATGAGTTTCTTATTTTCGGGCTATATTATGATATATGGTTATCATGCTGAATTTTCCTTTTTTTTCCCCATTAGATGAATCTACTTGTTTAGACGATGTTTATTTGCGATTTTTTCATGTGAAATTTCATTTCTTTGCGATTTTTAAGATCTAGTTCATGTGATTATTCATGCGATTATTATTGTATGTTTCATGATATCAACTTATGATTTCTCCATCTCATGTTATGTTATTTCATGTTTTTAGGGATAATTTACATGTTATAAACTTAAGATTCGAATTTTTGGTATAACTTCTTAAATTCATGTTTGTTTCATGAAATCAAATGATAAGAACATTCATGTTGCAATTTGTAGATGCGCATATTTTCATGCAATTGTTCATTTGTTTTTGTTTGTTTCATCAAATCAATTTTTGAAATCTGGAATGAATGACCTATTATTCGTGGCCCAAGGCGGCTGCCCCTTCTTCCCTGGCTCAGGGATGGGCCTGACAGTGTGCATTTGATTAACTGAATGGGTTCATGGGAACGGAAGTTATTTGCATGGGAGAGGAGTGAGATCTGAAATGTGTCGAATCGACGAATCGCTACGGTTTTTATTATTAGTATAGACTATAGATACAACTAGTAAGAGTACAATTGTATGTTCCCATCACTCATATAATGTCAAGTGTTTGATCTGTGTTTAGGTAGTTAAGATGAAGTAACTTGAACTATGTTTTTTATTGTAATTTGTGAACAAATTGGTTGGCTTTATTTAGTTTAAGTGAATTTGAGCCTTGAATTATGTCTTGCTGGACGATTTAAAATTTTGTTGTGTTTGCTTTAAGTGAATGATTTATGGCCAAATTGTCTATATTTTGGATAGTTATGTGTTAAATGGTATATGCTTGATTCTAGATGATGTAAGTTGTTGAGTAAGGCAAGATTTGCAGCTGGGGTTAAACTATTAGTGGAGTATTTCTCTCGACTCTCGTTTGTGTCAAATGATTCACACTTTTGTATCGGCTTTGCCTGCATGCTTCATTTTGACACGATCCTACTTATTTTGGGAGGAACTATATGCTTTTGTATATAATCAGAGTAGTTTAGTGTTCTGTTTTCTAAGATTTAGTCTCAGAATTTTGTTGTTAATGGAAAATCTCTAATTATGAATAAAAGTATACCAACCTCCATAATTACCAAGTAGCTCTCTAGCTGCAATTATCTTCCTTAGCATCTAAGAACCTTGCTTGCTAATCCTCATATTGTCCGTTGTATGCCTCTTAATGTGCTAATGTAGTAGGCATGTACACTCTGAACCTAGAGCGTGTCACCTTTAAAAGTGATAGCCCACAATAACTTTGAACTAGCTGCTCTATTCCACAAGAGCATATTCCTGAATGTTCCATCCTCCTGAGGCGCTGTGCATGCATAAATTAGCCCAGAAAATTGAAGCTTTCCCAGACTCTGTCCAAATAAATGTTGTAAAACACAGGAGATTTTTGGAAGAAACTTGGGGGAAAATTAAGGATGGTTCAAAAAGTCTAAGAAATGTAGTGTCTTAGTGTGTTATAAGTTATAACTAAGGTGATTGAGATTAACTCATCATCTTTTGGCTATTGTAACTCTTAATGTTTTATCTTTGTTATTTTAAGTTGCTTCTAAGTTTAAAGTTTCGGATGCTAGGTTTGATGTTTCTTTTTTTATTCTTCTATTGTTGGTCGACATTATTGTTGTGCTCGTTGTTGCATCACTGATGTATAGCTCTATTTTTGCAACTATTATTGTGATGCCATTTGTTTTGTAAATTTAAACTTGACTAATGTTGGCACCGTAAGACTAAGTTATCTCAAGGTTCATTGCTAGTATTTCAAAGGCTTTGGCAATTGAAAACTTTTCTCATCTTCATGAATTCTATGCATATCGTGGAGTCAATTACAATAATTGGGTTAAATTTTAATGGTAATTCTATAATATTGTTGTTCGTGCGGTTATAGTAGTATTTCAACTATATAAGTTTCATTGATTGATGATAATGGTTTTCATTTAAAGTGTTTGTCAATGATATATCATTTATATTTTTATGTATGAAATTTTGTCATTTAAATTTAAAATTTCACGTTAGTTGACTAAAAATTTCAGGCTAGTATGAGGGAGGATAGGAGTTGGATGAGGCTACCTAGACGCTTGCCTGAATTTGAAAATGGATTGGTTAATTTCCTTAATGCTTCATTTGCTAAGGCATCCTTAGGGAATCAAATTAGATGTCCATGCAAGCAATGTAAGAATCGGTATTGGTGTCATAGATGTGAAGTCTATGATCACTTAAAAGTGAATGGCTTTGTGGATGACTATTAAATTTGGAGTTTCCATGGGGAGGACCATGTATCCATGGGGCTAGTCGATGTTATGGAAGAAGATAACTTTGTCATGCATGATAGCATAGATGAATTAATGCATGATCGGTTCAGAGAGCCCATAGTGGGGGCTGGGAACTCCCAAGGGCCAAATGAGGAAGCTAGAAAGTTTCATAGATTGGTGGAAGAAGGCAACCAAGAGTTGTTTAATTTCCTGGATGTAAGACCTTTTCAAAGCTATCTTTCATCATTCGACTCCTCCTTTACAAGACTCTTCATGGTCTTAGTAATGTGGCTTTTGATGATCTTCTTAAGCTTTGGAAAGAGGTTATTCCCAATGCCAACCTTCCCTCAAATTTTAATGAAGCTAAACAAATAATAAGAGATTTGGTACTTGATTATCGGAAAATTCACGCATGCCCTAATGATTGCATGTTATATTGGAAAGAATATGAAGATGCAGAAGAATGTCATGTTTGCCATACATCAAAATGGAAACAACCGGAAGAGAATCAAGGAAATGGTATAGCTAAGCCTTCTAAGAAGAAGTCTCGCATTCCAGCCAAGGTATTATGGCATTTTCCATTGAAACCTAGACTTCAAAGGTTGTTCATGTGTTCCCAGACAGCAAAATCCATGGCTTGGCATGCTGATGAACGTGAGGAAGATGGGAATCTACGTCATCCGGCAGATGGATTGACATGGAAAAATTTTGATTCTTTGTATCCAAATTTTTCCAAGGACTCTAGAAATGTCCGGTTGGGTTTAGCTAGTGATGGGTTCAATCCTTTTCGAACAATGACCATTGCACATAGCACATGGCCTGTGGTTTTAATCAATTATAATTTGCCCCCTTGGATGTTTATGAAGCAGGAGTACCTTATGTTGTCCTTGTTGATCCCTGGTCCCGAGTCTCCAGGCAATAATATTGATGTCTACATGCAACCCTTGAAGGAAGAACTTTTAGATTTGTGGAATAATGGAGTTCAAACATATGATAAGTACAATTATCAAACTTTTCAATTGCATGCTGCATTAATGTGGACCATTAGTGATTTTCCAGGGTATTCAATGTTGTCTGGTTGGAAAACCAAGATAAATTTGCATGTCCTGAGTGCAATTTTGAAACTCCCCACTTGTATTTGAAGAGTAGTAGAATGATGTAACACCCCCTCGCCGACCCGAACCCTTTTCCATTCGATAAAACTCGGGTTTTGGGGGAAAAATAAATCCACGGGGGTTCGACTCGACGAGGTGGTGCTATCGCCGCAATTATCTCCTTGCAAATAAATGCAAGGCTAAGTTACAACACACCAACTCAAATTCATTAATCAATACAACTAAGTAAATTGTTCATTAAACAATACTAATTAATTAAGTGTTTCAGAGTTCCAGCAGAAACTAATCATATGCTAAGTGGATGACAACTCTAAGTGATCTCCCTTTTGTTCCCCCCGATCGATCACCCACCTGCACAAATACATTGGAAAGAGACAAGAGAGACAAACTCCCAAAAATCAGAAAAACTGAGTAATTCCAACTCCTGAAGTTAAAATACTTCGTAAAATAGTATATTAATAGTTTTGGAAGTCATAACACATATACACATATATATACACTGAATAATCATATCATTAATTCAATTGGTCCAGTTATTCAAGGAGAGAAAAGAGAACGTCAGTAAACCGGGGCTAACCCCTGTAACCACTTACTTCAACATAGTAGGCCGGGGAAACCCCCTGTAACCACCTACGAAAAATCATAATGGCCATAATAACAGAGTCCCTAGTGTGCACACCCCTTCTACTTGGATCACAACAAGATAGAAGAAAGACAGTAACAGAATAATCAGCATAGTAACCAGAGAACCTGTAGGGGCCGCTGAACCACTCATACAGGGCAACCTGTTCATCATTTCCCTCCGATATATTTCACTTTACGTGATTTATATCTTTTAATTCACGTCATCACATAATTCACATATACATTTACGTCATCTTATTCAATTTACGTCATCTTGTTCAAACCAGTGTGAACATATTCAATCCATCATAATCTCAATTCATTCATAGAGATTTCAATAATTCATTTCATAAACACAACCGTCACTTGATTTCATTTATCACTTCAGATTCATAATCATTTCTTTATCACAATTTCTTATCAATTCAACTTCCATAAAATCTCTATATTAATAACGATAATAATACTCATGATAATCATAATGATATATAGTAATAATAATAATCGTAATAATGATAATAATGATAATAATAATAATAATAATAATAATAATAATAATAATAACAATAATAATAATAATAATAATAATAATGATGATAATAGTAATAATAATCATAACATTATTAATAACATTAACCGATTTTAATAACGTTATAATAAACATCGTTGTCATATCGTACATCGTCCATAGTCATGTTCATAATCGAAAATCCATAGTCATTGTCCATTTGTCATTCGTATTCATAATCCTCATTAAATCGATAACTCATAAATAAGTCCATACTTATAAATTTTATAAGCACATAATAATCACGTAATCAATTCATTTTACACTAGCGGGATCTATGTTTAGATGGACATCGGAGATTACCTCATGACGCGTGCCCAAAGTTAACCTCACGAACGTATTAGCGCTCTTGATAGTCCTTGTCTACGAAATCGGAGTCTACAATGAATATTATGAGATCTAAGTTAGTTCCTAAATAACCCCTTTTTATAAAATAAGCAATTTAAATAATCCAATAACTTTAGAGAAATTCCTAATGAACTTAAGAGGTTTATAAATCAAAGTTTTATAGTTTTCACACTATATATGACATCATTTTAAATATTCATAAAATTACTTCAACTTAATTTTATTAACTTAAGCAACTATTTTAAACATAGAAAACTAACTTTATTACTCCTTGTTTTAATTTAGAAAAAATTAGAAAACATTATCAAGTTTGTAAAAGATTAACAAAATACACTAACTTAATTAATGTAGCTAGTTTAGGAAGTTTATGGGTTTTAGTTTTAAAATAAAAGTAAAATAACAAAACTCAAATAAAATCATTTAAAAGGGGAAGGGGGTGTCCTTTTACTGATTCTTTGAATCAGTTTCATAAAACAGAAAAAAATAGAAACGGAGGGAGAAAGCAGGGGAGCACGAAAAGGAGCACGAAGAGGAGTTTTGTGGTCGTTTCGGCCGGTGATTTCCGGCGGAATTCAGGCGAGGAGGGATGCTGGGTTAGGCGTGGGTCACGACGCAGCAGAGGAGGCTGCGACGGGTTGTAGGGGGGCGCGCGAAGTTGCGAGGGTGAGGTGTTTGTCGCGGTGTGGGTGACTTAGGTGGGTTCGAGGTGGTCGGTTTGTTTTCGAGTGGTGGTGAAGGTTTTCCGGCGGTTTGAGATGGTGGAGGAATGGTGGTTCGAAGGTGGTGATAATGTTGGGTTTTCAATTTTCTATTTTAACCTTTAAAAAAAACAGAAATTCAGAATTTAAAGAGGGAGAGAGTTTGAAGCAAACCTTTTTTTTTGATTGTTTGCTTGAGGATTTTAGTGAATAAGTTCAGTATTTATCGTGAAGGTTGGACAGAAAATTGAAGTTTAGTTAAGGCCATTAATGGTGGATGTGAGAGATGAGAGGGCTATGGAGTCTAGCCTTTGAAAAATTTACCCCTAAATCTGATATTGTGGTTGGGAAAATTGAATTTCTACTGATAAAAGTTGAAAATTGATGACCCATTAACTCATTTAATGCTGAATCAGAAGAAGAGGAAGGAGGGAGAAAGATGGTGAAAATTGTTTTTCATTTTTTTGTTTTTAATTTACCTTGTTTTTTTGGCCAAAGGACATATGGACTATGGATTATTGGGCTTTGGATTACAATGTGGATGGACAACATGGATGACAACTTGTATAAGAGTATCCATAATCAAATAAAGAGTTTAATTTATTTAGAAATAATGAAATGAATAATAAAACAAGTAAATGATTTATTTGAAACTTGTTAAAATAAATCAAAACTAAATGAAATCATTATTTTAATAAACATAGTTAACAAATAAAATCTCATTATCATAAAATAATTTTAAGTGGAAATAATGTTAAATCTTAATTCTTTGAAAATTCGGGGTATTACATCTGCTCCTCCTTAAAAACAAAGTTCGTCCTCGATCTTTAAAGTTAGATGTTTAATAATAATGAAACAATATCTTTGCGCTTTGTTAGTATTACATTCAGTCCCCCTTAAGGAGTTTCGTCCCTGAAACTCAATAATCGTACCTCAGAAAAGAGTTCAGGATAACGCTTTCTCATGTCGTCTTCTATTTCCCAAGTTGCTTCCCCGATTAGATGATTAGACCATAAAACTTTGACTACCTTTATTGCTTTGTTTCGGGTATTTCTCGACATGGAATCAAGGATTCTAGCAGGACGTTCTTCAAAAGTGAGGGTTTCATCTAATTCAATGGTTTCAGGTTGGATAACATGGGAGGGGTCAGAGATGTATTTACGAAGTTGAGACACATGAAAAACATTATGAACTTTGGCTAAATCTGTAGGTAAGGCTAACCTGTAAGCCACTTGTCCAATTCTCTCCAACACCTCATAATGTCCAATATAACGAGGACTTAGCTTTCCTTTCCTACCGAACCTCATTACTCCTTTGGTTCACTAGTAGAATAAATGCTACTTGCTGAGGTTAAAAAGTGTCCTATTGTTGCGGTTTGGGGCGCGCAGCAATTAAGGGCGCAGCAATATGTATTAATTATATTGCTGCGATTTTAAACCGCAACAATAAACAACATATTGCTGCGGTTTCTACCCAAAACCGCAGCAATATGCTTTTTTTATTAAAAAAAATGAAAGATATTGCTGCGGTTCCTACCCAAAACCGCAGCAATATGTCCTGGTACAGGTAAAATATTTTTATTTTTTTTTGCGTTTTGTACTAAAATTTGAAATATTAAAATCAGCTCACTAACCATACACTATCTACCAAATTCGCAGATGAACTTAAAATAAAATGACATATGAATCTCATTAATATATAAAAATAAAAAAAGCTAGTTACATAACTAATATAAAAAATCAAAAAGTAAAATAAAAAAGCAAAAATTAAAAAAAAAACTGAATTACAACTAAATAACTCATAAAAAAAAATACAATGAAAACAAAAAAGAAACTGAAAAAAAAAGAAAATGAAAAAAAAGAAACTGAAAATAAAAAGATCCTAAGATAAAACTGAAAAATTGCGAATGAAGAACCGGATTTCGCGAAGGAAGCCACGAGCCACGACTCACGAGATGAGTTTCAGTGGATCTAAAACAAAACTGAAAAATCGCGAAGGAAGCCACGAGCCACGAACCGGTTTCAGTAGATCTGCGGCGAAGAGAGATTGCGGTACAGAAGAGGAACGCGCGGCGAAGGCGGCTGAAGCGACCTATCTGACGACTTCGCGTGGGACGACGTGGTGGCTGAGATGACTTCGCGTGGGACGACGGTCGACGACTCGAAGGGAGAAGACAAACAGCCGTGACTGGAAGGGCGTTGAATCTGGCGAACGGCACGTGGTTGAAGACGACCGGAACTCTGAAGAGAGAGAGGAAGGGAAAATTCTGGGCGTGAAATGAGAGAGGGTAGAGAGGAGAGAGAGAGGAAGAGAGAAATTCTGGGCGTGAAATGAGAGAGGGTAGAGAGGAGAGAGAGGGGAAGAGAGGAGGAGAAGAGAGGAAGAGAGAAGTTTTGAATAGGGCGTGAAATGAGAGAGTGGTAGAGAGGGAGGGATTAAAACCCTAGAATTTTTTATTATTAAATTTTAAACCCTATTGCTGTGGTTTCTTTTAGGAACCGCAGCAATAGGTTCAAATAATAATTTTTTATATTATATTAATATATTGCTGCGGTTTTTGTCAGTAACCGCAGCAATATATTTGGTCAAATAGTCAAAAAATTTCAAAAAAAATTCCGTTGTAACCATATTGCTGCGGTTTTCGGCCGAAACCGCAGCAATATGGTTATTTTAGATTTTTCTTTTTTTTAACGTGATATATTGCTGCGTAGGGGTAAAACCGCAACAATATTACCGCAGCAAATAGGATTTATTCTACTAGTGGTTGGTGAAACTCTCAGCAACACTTTCTCTCCAATAGCAAACTCCAAATCTCGTCTCCTTTGATCGGCATATGATTTTTGTCGATCCTGAGCTGCTTTCATGCGCTCTTGAATCAGCTTCACCTTGTTGATAGTCTCTTCTATCATTTCCGGTCCTAAATTCAATGATTCGTTCACATCGCTCCAGCATATAGGACTCCTACATTTCCGTCCATACAACGCCTCATAAGGTGTCATTTCTATGCTCGAGTGATAACTATTGTTGTACGAAAACTCAATGTACATCAAATGATCATCCCAATACCCTCCAAAATCCATCACGCATGCTCTCAACATATCTTCCAAAGTCTGAATGGTTTCTCTGTTTGACCATCTGTTGTCGGGTGGAAAGTTGTGCTGAATTTCAATAATGTACCCACGGCTGTTTGAAGCTGTTTCCAGAACTTAGATAAGAATCTCGAATCCCTATCCAAAACGATGTCCTTCGGAACACCATGTAGCCTAACTACCTCATTAAAGTAAGCATCAGCCAACTATTTCAACGACCAAGTATCCTTCATTGCCACGAATCTTACTGTCTTAGTCAGACGATCCACTATTACCCATATTGCATTCTTTCCAGATCTCGTATTCGGTAATCCCGTGATAATATCCATAGAGATAGATTCCCATTTCCATCCTGGCACTTCCAACGGTTGCAATTTTCCTCCAGGCTTCATATGCTGTATTTTCACCTTCTGGCAGGTTAAACATTTTGCCACAAAGCCGGCTACTTCTTGCTTCATCCTAGGCCACCAAAAGGGCTTCTTCAAAACCTTATAAAGCTTATCTCGTCCTGGATGTATAGAATACGGCGTGCCCAAAGTTAACCTCACGAACGTATTAGCGCTCTTGATAGTCCTTGTCTACGAAATCGGAGTCTACAATGAATATTATGAGATCTAAGTTAGTTCCTAAATAACCCCTTTTTATAAAATAAGCAATTTAAATAATCCAATAACTTTAGAGAAATTCCTAATGAACTTAAGAGAGTTTATAAATCAAAGTTTTATAGTTTTCACACTATATATGACATCATTTTAAATATTCATAAAATTACTTCAACTTAATTTTATTAACTTAAGCAACTATTTTAAACATAGAAAACTAACTTTATTACTCCTTGTTTTAATTTAGAAAAAATTAGAAAACATTATCAAGTTTGTAAAAGATTAACAAAATACACTAACTTAATTAATGTAGCTAGTTTAGGAAGTTTATGGGTTTTAGTTTTAAAATAAAAGTAAAATAACAAAACTCAAATAAAATCATTTAAAAGGGGAAGGGGGTGTCCTTTTACTGATTCTTTGAATCAGTTTCATAAAACAGAAAAAAATAGAAACGGAGGGAGAAAGCAGGGGAGCACGAAAAGGAGCACGAAGAGGAGTTTTGTGGGTCGTTTCGGCCGGTGATTTCCGGCGGAATTCAGGCGAGGAGGGATGCTGGGTTAGGCGTGGGTCACGACGCAGCAGAGGAGGCTGCGACGGGTTGTAGGGGGGGCGCGCGAAGTTGCGAGGGTGAGGTGTTTGTCGCGGTGTGGCGTGACTTAGGTGGTTCGAGGGTGGTCGGTTTGTTTTCGAGTGGTGGTGAAGGTTTTCCGGCGGTTTGAGATGGTGGAGGAATGGTGGTTCGAAGGTGGTGATAATGTTGGGTTTTCAATTTTCTATTTTAACCTTTAAAAAAAAGAAATTCAGAATTTAAAGAGGGAGAGAGTTTGAAGCAAACCTTTTTTTTTGATTGTTTGCTTGAGGATTTTAGTGAATAAGTTCAGTATTTATCGTGAAGGTTGGACAGAAAATTGAAGTTTAGTTAAGGCCATTAATGGTGGATGTGAGAGATGAGAGGGCTATGGAGTCTAGCCTTTGAAAAATTTACCCCTAAATCTGATATTGTGGTTGGGAAAATTGAATTTCTACTGATAAAAGTTGAAAATTGATGACCCATTAACTCATTTAATGCTGAATCAGAAGAAGAGGAAGGAGGGAGAAAGATGGTGAAAATTGTTTTTCATTTTTTTGTTTTTAATTTACCTTGTTTTTTTGGCCAAAGGACATATGGACTATGGATTATTGGGCTTTGGATTACAATGTGGATGGACAACATGGATGACAACTTGTATAAGAGTATCCATAATCAAATAAAGAGTTTAATTTATTTAGAAATAATGAAATGAATAATAAAAAAGTAAATGATTTATTTGAAACTTGTTAAAATAATCAAAAACTAAATGAAATCATTATTTTAATAAACATAGTTAACAAATAAAATCTCATTATCATAAAATAATTTTAAGTGGAAATAATGTTAAATCTTAATTCTTTGAAAATTCGGGGTATTACATCTGCTCCTCCTTAAAAACAAAGTTCGTCCTCGATCTTTAAAGTTAGATGTTTAATAATAATGAAACAATATCTTTGCGCTTTGTTAGTATTACATTCAGTCCCCCTTAAGGAGTTTCGTCCCTGAAACTCAATAATCGTACCTCAGAAAAGAGTTCAGGATAACGCTTTCTCATGTCGTCTTCTATTTCCCAAGTTGCTTCCCCGATTAGATGATTAGACCATAAAACTTTGACTACCTTTATTGCTTTGTTTCGGGTATTTCTCGACATGGAATCAAGGATTCTAGCAGGACGTTCTTCAAAAGTGAGGGTTTCATCTAATTCAATGATTTCAGGTTGGATAACATGGGAGGGGTCAGAGATGTATTTACGAAGTTGAGACACATGAAAAACATTATGAACTTTGGCTAAATCTGTAGGTAAGGCTAACCTGTAAGCCACTTGTCCAATTCTCTCCAACACCTCATAATGTCCAATATAACGAGGACTTAGCTTTCCTTTCCTACCGAACCTCATTACTCCTTTGGTTCACTAGTAGAATAAATGCTACTTGCTGAGGTTAAAAAGTGTCCTATTGTTGCGGTTTGGGGCGCGCAGCAATTAAGGGCGCAGCAATATGTATTAATTATATTGCTGCGATTTTAAACCGCAACAATATAACAACATATTGCTGCGGTTTCTACCCAAAACCGCAGCAATATGCTTTTTTTATTAAAAAAAATGAAAGATATTGCTGCGGTTCCTACCCAAAACCGCAGCAATATGTCCTGGTACAGGTAAAATATTTTTATTTTTTTTTGCGTTTTGTACTAAAATTTGAAATATTAAAATCAGCTCACTAACCCATACACTATCTACCAAATTCGCAGATGAACTTAAAATAAAATGACATATGAATCTCATTAATATATAAAAATAAAAAAAGCTAGTTACATAACTAATATAAAAAATCAAAAAGTAAAATAAAAAAGCAAAAATTAAAAAAAAAACTGAATTACAACTAAATAACTCATAAAAAAAAATACAATGAAAATAAAAAAGAAACTGAAAAAAAAAGAAAATGAAAAAAAAGAAACTGAAAATAAAAAGATCCTAAGATAAAACTGAAAAATTGCGAATGAAGAACCGGATTTCGCGAAGGAAGCCACGAGCCACGACTCACGAGATGAGTTTCAGTGGATCTAAAACAAAACTGAAAAATCGCGAAGGAAGCCACGAGCCACGAACCGGTTTCAGTAGATCTGCGGCGAAGAGAGATTGCGGTACAGAAGAGGAACGCGCGGCGAAGGCGGCTGAAGCGACCTATCTGACGACTTCGCGTGGGACGACGTGGTGGCTGAGATGACTTCGCGTGGGACGACGGTCGACGACTCGAAGGGAGAAGACAAACAGCCGATGACTGGAAGGGCGTTGAATCTGGCGAACGGCACGTGGTTGAAGACGACCGGAACTCTGAAGAGAGAGAGGAAGGGAGAAATTCTGGGCGTGAAATGAGAGAGGGTAGAGAGGAGAGAGAGAGGAAGAGAGAAATTCTGGGCGTGAAATGAGAGAGGGTAGAGAGGAGAGAGAGGGGAAGAGAGGAGGAGAGAGAGAGGAAGAGAGAAGTTTTGAATAGGGCGTGAAATGAGAGAGTGGTAGAGAGGGAGGGATTAAAACCCTAGAATTTTTTATTATTAAATTTTAAACCCTATTGCTGTGGTTTCTTTTAGGAACCGCAGCAATAGGTTCAAATAATAATTTTTTATATTATATTAATATATTGCTGCGGTTTTTGTCGGTAACCGCAGCAATATATTTGGTCAAATAGTCAAAAAATTTCAAAAAAAATTCCGTTGTAACCATATTGCTGCGGTTTTCGGCCGAAACCGCAGCAATATGGTTATTTTAGATTTTTCTTTTTTTTAACGTGATATATTGCTGCGTAGGGGTAAAACCGCAACAATATTACCGCAGCAAATAGGATTTATTCTACTAGTGGTTGGTGAAACTCTCAGCAACACTTTCTCTCCAATAGCAAACTCCAAATCTCGTCTCCTTTGATCGGCATATGATTTTTGTCGATCCTGAGCTGCTTTCATGCGCTCTTGAATCAGCTTCACCTTGTTGATAGTCTCTTCTATCATTTCCGGTCCTAAATTCAATGATTCGTTCACATCGCTCCAGCATATAGGACTCCTACATTTCCGTCCATACAACGCCTCATAAGGTGTCATTCCTATGCTCGAGTGATAACTATTGTTGTACGAAAACTCAATGTACATCAAATGATCATCCCAATACCCTCCAAAATCCATCACGCATGCTCTCAACATATCTTCCAAAGTCTGAATGGTTCTCTCTGTTTGACCATCTGTTGTCGGGTGGAAAGTTGTGCTGAATTTCAATAATGTACCCACGGCTGTTTGAAGCTGTTTCCAGAACTTAGATAAGAATCTCGAATCCCTATCCAAACGATGTCCTTCGGAACACCATGTAGCCTAACTACCTCATTAAAGTAAGCATCAGCCAACTTTTCAACGACCAAGTATCCTTCATTGCCACGAATCTCTGTCTTAGTCAACGATCCACTATTACCCATATTGCATTCTTTCCAGATCTCGTATTCGGTAATCCCGTGAATAATCCATAGAGATAGATTCCCATTTCCATCCTGCACTTCCAACGGTTGCAATTTTCCTCCAGGCTTCATATGCTGTATTTTCACCTTCTGGCAGGTTAAACATTTTGCCACAAAGTCGGCTACTTCTTGCTTCATCCTAGGCCACCAAAAGGGCTTCTTCAAAACCTTATAAAGCTTATCTCGTCCTGGATGTATAGAATACGGCGAACAATGAGCTTCCCTTAGAATTCGCGTCTTGAGCTCCTCGTCTTGTGGTACACACATTCTTCGTTTATACTTTGCAACTCCATTTTCATCGATCTCGAACTATGGTGCTTGACCACTTTCTTTCATCTCTCTTAACTTACTCCGCCACTTGTCGGCAGCTTATTTCTCTCGAATCTCCTCAAATATGTCCGGTCCAACAGTAAGAGCATTCAATTGAGCTTTCACATAACCGGGTTCTACAATCTCCAAATTCAATCTCTTGATCTCCTCACACAGATCATTTGCCAAAATCAGCACGTTTAGCGAATGAGCGCTCTTCCTACTCAACGCATCAGCTACTTTGTTCGCTTTTCCTTCTTGATACACTATCTTCAAATCATAGTCGTTTATAAGCTCTAGCCAACGTCTTTGCCTCATATTCAACTCCTGTTGCGTATACAGATACTTCAAGCTCTTGTGATCTGTATAGACTTTACACTGCACTCCATACAAGTAATGTCTCCAAATTTTCAACGCAAACACGATCGTCCTAACTCCAAGTCATGAGTAGGGTGATTTTGCTCATGCGGTTTTAGTTGTCTCGACGCATAGGCCACTACTTTGCCATGTTGCATCAAAACACACCCAAATCCTTTCTTCGAGGCATCACTATAAACTTCAAATCCTTCTACTCCAGAGGGCAATGTCAATACCGGGGCTGTTTAAGTCTTTTCTTCAGCTCTTGAAATGCTTCCTCACACTTATCATCCCAATGAAATTTGTTGTTTTCTTCATCAGGTTAGTGAGAGGTTGGGCTTTCTTGAAAAATCTTTCACGAATCTACGGTAATATCCAGCTAAACCCAAGAAACTCCTTATTTCAGTGACGTTCTTAGGTTGAGGCCAATCAGTCACCACTTGAATCTTCGATGGGTCTACTAAAACGCCTTCCTTTGATATCACATGACCCAAAATGATACTTTTTCCAACCAAAATTTACATTTTGAGAACTTGGCGTACAATTGTTTTTCTCAAAGAATCTCCAATACTTTCCTCAACTGAGCCTCATGATCTTCTTTATCCTTCGAGTACACCAATATATCGTCGATGAATACTATCACGAACTTATCCAAGTATGGCCGGAATGTTCTATTCATGAGATCCATGAAAGCTGCTGGCGCATTAGTGAGTCCAAAAGGCATGACTGTGAACTCATAATGGCCATATCTCGTACAAAAGGCTGTTTTCGGAATGTCCTCTTCGGCAATTCGTAACTGGTGATAACCTAATCTCAAATCGATCCTCGAAAATACTGCTGCACCTTGAAGTTGATCGAACAAATCCTCAATCCTCGGGAGCGGATATGTATTCTTCACTGTGGCATTATTCAACTCTCTATAATCGATACACAACCTCAAAGATCCATCTTTCTTTCGAACAAAAGTACTGGGGCTCCCCAAGGCGAAACACTAGGTCGAATGTACCCTTTTTCCAACAATTCCTCCAATGCACCTTCAATTCTTGCATTTCTGCAGGTGCCATTCGGTACGGAGCCTTAGAGATAGGTCCTGTTCCTGGGGTTAAGTGGATCTTGAAGTTCACTTCTCTGACAGGCGGCATTCCAGGTAACTCCTCGGGAAATACCTCCGGAAATTCCTTTACTATCGGAATTTGAGTCAACTCCTCGTTTTCCATGCTCACATCCCTTACTTGGCATAGGTAGACTGGGTAGCCTTTTCTAAGATAGGTTTGAAGGTTCAGGGCAGAGATTATTTTGACATCAGGCTGGAAGATTATGCCTTTATAAGATATCCTATTTCCCTTTGGTCCTCTAAGAGATATTTTCTGGTTATGACACTCGATTTTGGCTTTATACTTAGCTAACCAATCCATTCCCAAGATAGCGTCAAAGTCCTTTTGGTCAAAAAGGATAAGGTCGGCCGATAATTCAGTATCAGCTATGACTATAGGGATATTTTGGAAGAGAGATTTACAAGAAACAGATTCACCTGTGGGCATGACTATATTGGCTTGACAAGACTGGGTAAACTCGAGGGGATACTTATCAACAAAAGTACTAGAAATGAAGAATGAGACTCCTGAATCAAAGAGTACATAAGCAGGTTTTGAGTTAACGAGAAAAGTACCTGTCACAACGTTAGCATCGGTGTCAACTTCGACTTGGCTCATAACATTGATTCGTCCACTAGGGTAGCCTCTATTGTCATTCCTTCCGAAATTTCCATTTCCACTTCCAAAGGGGCGGTTGTCCTGGTTTCTGTTCTGGCAGCATTTCCTCCATGGGGCGGTTGTTATTAAGTTTTGAATTCTGTTTCCACCTCCAATGTTGCCAGTGTTACTTTTGTTCGCATTCGGTCCATTTTGAGCTTGCCTCTTTGGACAGTTGAATGATTTGTGACCTAATTCTCCACATTCGAAGCATTTGATTCTTTCACCCTGACAAGTGAACCCTGGATGGCTCTTGTTACACTTCTTGCAATTAAAGTTCTTTTGGATCCTATTTCCTTGCTGGGCTTGTTGTCCATAATTCTGATTACTGCAGTTGTTGTAGCGTCCACCATTGTTGTTGTTGTTGTTGGTCCTTTTATCATACCCTTGGTTTTGTTGTTGCTAGCAGGTTCCTTCCTTTTATGTCTACTTAGCACCTCTCTTTCACGCTGCAGAATTCTCTCTAAGTTTGAGGCCTTAGCATACGCCTCCGCAAAAGTAGTTGAGGTACTACCTCCCATTCGAGTCTGAAGATCAAACTTAAGTCCGTCTTCAAACTTCTGAGCTTTAGTTCCCTCATCTGGAACTACAGTTGGACAGAAGCGAGCATACTCATTAAATTTCTGAGCGTACTCTTGCACACTCATGGTATAACTCTGATTGAACCTACTAAACTCATTGTATTTCTGCCTACGAATGTGCTCGGGTAAGAATCGAGCCTTAATCGCTATCTTAAACGCTTCCCAGTTAAAGTTCTCTTGAGCTTTAACGATTGGTCCTACACTTTCCCACCAAGTATCAGTGTCCTCGTGCAAATAAAAGGTCGCTTGGTCTACTTTCTGGGCCTCAGGCGTACCCGTGGCCGTGAAAATCTTTTCGAAATCTCTTATCCAATTCTCGGGAAGTAATGGATCTTCTCTACCAACAAAGGTTGTGGTTTCAAAGAGGAAATGTTTTTCGCCATGGCAGCTTGCGGATCATCTCCATGGTGGTTGTTGTTCAGCTGGTTTTGAAGAACTAAGCCAAAGTTTTAAGCTAATTGCTCGAGAGTCCTAAGTCGTGCTGCAACTTGTTCCGGCGTTTCGGCCATTTGGTTTTCTTAATGTCTTCCTCTAGATCGTGTATAAACGTATTGCATAAGCTACCTGCGTTATTCATTGGTGTTCCCACCATTCACGTTGATCCTTAATTAATAAGGCTAATTCACATAAACACATATAATCAAGGTTCATTCAATTCATTCATTTCCACACAGCATACTCAGTTCATATACTAAAAGTTCATCAGTTCATTTACTCGGAGAGTATCATGCATATTTCATTCATCACACAAAGGTCATATTAGTTCTCATAGCTAAGAAATACTAGCATCACAAAGCAAATAAGTTGACACGAAAGTTAATAAGTCTACCACGATTTTTCTTAGATTCTTAAGGGTTAAGTCTAGCTAGGTTTTAAGGTTTTACTCTTCACACTTGGACGGATCCTCTTCCTCATCATCTTCATTTTCATTTTCTCCATGATTTTCCACGGGTGGGGTAGGTCTTCTTTCTATTTCTTCATTGTCACTGTAGTCAGATTCGTCATCATCGAAGGTTGCGTAGTCATTAAGCCACTTGGCTCTAGCATCAAGCATTCTTTTCTCCAGGTAGCTCAATGTGAGATACAACTTCCCTTTCCATGTGTATCATTCGTAGTTTGGCCTTCCATTCTTCAGAATATCAGAGTATTCGTTCTTGAGTCCGGCATAAGGACCATCGTTGGGGAGAGTGTGAAATAAAACATCGGCTTGTTTTGGTGGCATGAGGTAATCTGAATTCCCGTGACCTTCATTGACGTGATAGCACTTCATGGTCAAACGCAACCGGTAGATATAAGCTGAAATGGACTCTCCTACCCTCATACTTAGAAGGTAAGGTCCTTGACGAGGGTTCTGGTGCATTTCCTGGCGGTCATACGTGTCCTGACCATCTAAAAAATATAAACAATTAATAAGTACCTTTAACGAGTACTTTCATACATGCACACATAACCCATTCGTACCCATACTAAACCCTTAAATCAAATTTTAATCCTAATTTATTTCTCCTAAATATTTTATTATCTTGACTTCCTAATCAAATTTTAAGTTTAGACCTATTTGATTCATTTCCTTAATCTCTATATTTTAAAAATTTTGATCTTTCCCTAGTTAATCTAACTCCGCTATGATACCATCTCTGTAACACCCCCTCGCCGACCCGAACCCTTTCCCATTCGATAAAACTCGGGTTTTGGGGGAAAAATAAATCCACGGGGGTTCGACTCGACGAGGTGGTGCTACCGCCGCAATTATCTCCTTGGAAATAAATGCAAGGCTAAGTTTAACACACCAATCAAATTCATTAATCAATACAACTAAGTAAATTTTCATTAAACAATACTAATTAATTAATGTTTCAGAGTTCCAGCGGAAACTAATCATATGCTAAGTGGATGACAACTCTAAGTGATCTCCCTTTTGTTCCCCGATGATCACCCACCTGCACAAATACATTGAAAAGAGACAAGAGAGACAACTCCCAAAAATCAGAAACCTGAGTAATTTCAACTCCATCCCGTAAAATACTTAAGTTAAAATACTTCGTAAAATAGTATATTAATAGTCTTGGAAGTCATAACACATATACACATATATATACACTGTATTATCATATCATTAATTCAATAACTCCAGTTATTCAAGGAGAGAAAAGAGAACGCTAGTAAGCCGGGGCTAACCCCTGTAACCACTTACTTCAGCATAGTAGGCCGGGAAATCCCCCTATAACCACCTACTTGTAGGCCGGGGAAACCCCCTGTAACCACCTACAAAAAATCATAATGGCCATAATAACAGAGTCCCTAGTGTGCACACCCCTTTCACTTGGATCACAACAAGATAGAAGGAAGACAGTAACAGAATAATCAGCATAGTAACCAGAGAACCTGTAGGGGCCGCTGAACCACTCATACAGGGCAACCTGTTCATCATTTCCCTCCGATATTTCACTTTACGTGATTTACATCTTTTAATTCACAGATACATTTACGTCATCTTATTCAATTTACGTCATCTTGTTCAAACCAGTGTGAACATATTCAATCCATCATAATCTCAATTCATTCATAAAGATTTCAATAATCATTTCATAAACACAACCGTCACTTGAGTTCATTTATCACTTCAGATTTATAATCATTTCTTTATCACAATTTCTTATCAATTCAAGTTCCATAAAATCTCAATATTAATAACGATAATAATATTCATGATAATCATAATGATATATAGTCATAATAATAATCGTAATAATCATAATAATGATGATAATAATAATAATCATAACATTATTAAATAACATTAACCGATTTTAATAACGTTATAATAAACATCGTCGTCATATCGTACATCGTCCATAATCATGTTCATAATCGAAAATCCATAGTCATTGTCCATTTGTCATTCGTATTCATAATCCTCATTAAATCGGTAACTCATAAATATAGTCCATACTTATAAATTTTATAAGCACATAATAATCACGTAATCAATTCATTTTACACTAGCGGAATCTATGTTTAGATGGACATCGGAGATTACCTCGTGATGCGTGCCCAAAGTTATCCTCACGAACGTATTAGCGCTCTTGATAGTCCTTGTCTACGAAATCGGAGTCTACAATGAATATTACGAGATCTAAGTTAGTTGTAACACCAAGGATTTTCGCTCATAATTTCTTCGAATTATTTCTCTTAATTATTATTTTTCGTTAAATTTAGAATATTTTACTTCTTAAAAATATTATATCTTATGTTGTTTGTTTTCCAACTTTTTAAATGTTGTATTTGTCAAATTTATTAGATTAGAAATTATATATGTCCTACTATTTTAAAATGCGTGTTTGATTTAGTATTTTTATTTATTCGGTTTTAGCGAGTTTTGAACCGTTGCCCGACTTTTTAACGTGAAGTATGTTTCTAAAAGCTGTCCGAAATTATGTCTTGTATGAGAGTTATTTTCAGATTTATTTCGACCTTTAAAATCCCTTTGTAACACCCATTTTTATTACCCCATAATTTCTTCATCAATTTCAACTTGTAACCCCCCCCCCCTTTTTATTTCCCTTGGCTGCTGAATCGATCAGGAAAAAAAACGTGCTTCACAACTCTTCTTCTCTCTTTTGCATTTTCATCCATTTATGCACACCCATTTTGTTTGCATCGTATCTCTTTCATTTCGCATCGGAATTGGATGTGTGAGTAGTCAAAATCCATCTACTCGGAAATCTCTTGCTCGTGGTGTAATTTGTTTTTGAAGATAGGGAAAGACAAGACTGCATTTTCTGTTTCAATCAGACAGGTTACCCAGTTTTGTTTTCCTGTCGCACCTTCACGAATTTGATCATCGCTGAAGATCTAGCTGTTGGATCGTCCTCAAATTAGGACAGAATGTTTAGAACATCTGGGTATTAACTGTGACTGGAGGGATTTGGTATACGAGCTTTGTATCGTCGGGAATCGTGGTCAGAATAGAACAGTACATAATGAAAATGCAAGCAATTGGAGGTCTTCAAAGGTAACTAACGGCGAACCTAGTGCGATTAGAATTCGTTTAGGAATTATTTAGTTCTTAATATCTAAGTTGTGTTGAATTTTTTTTTAAGATTTGTGGGTTGCTAAAGCTTCATATTTTTGATGTTATACTTGTTATACATGAATGATTATGAGTGTTAAATATTGTGGAAGACAATGATTCTGTTGTGTTGTTATTCTTGCTTGAGTTTGCTGTTAGAATTCTTGTTCTATTGTCTTCAGTTTAACTTATGCTTTGGCTAATAAATTTTGTAAATCATATCATTATACAGTTATGAGTTAGCTTTAACACGATCATGATGTTGGTAACTGAGAGCATGAATGTCTGATGTATGCTAGTTTAAGTCGTGTTTGAAGAAAGAGTTTTGTTCATGACTTTTCTTTCTATAGCGGTTAACAAGATTGTTATGTCTTACATAATCTTAAAGTTTTTGGTACTACCTCCGTGATGTATAATATTCTTGATCTGTAAGTTCTTGAAATAGGTAGATGGTTAGTTGTGATAATTACTTCTGCCTTTGTTAATTATATATATTTTACACCTTTGTCCTGTAGCAGTAAAAGGGATAGTGCTTGACAAGTCAGATGGGTTGTTGTGGGGAATTACATCTATCTTTGTTAATTAGTACATTTATATATGACTATTGTTATATGTGTACATGAGTTGAATGATATATTTACATATAGTTATCACATCGTGAGTGTCTTATTTATTTTATGATGGTATTGTTGTTGTAATTATATTGAGATTATAATAATATTATAGTTTTATAAATCAATATCTAAGTTGTCAACGTTACAATACTCAAGGGAGAATAATACTGTCTTTAGTACCGTTTCGCCAAGAGTTATGCACCGGGGGTATTATAGCTAACGTTGTAATTAACCTTGTACCCAAATTCAGACAACGAGAGTGTAGTAATTGGAGTATCTGATTATATTGTGTATATGGTGTATATTTACGTTGTAAGAAAGATTTATTCTTTTTAGTTGGGTGAAATGATTTTTTATTAGTATTATATTACTATTACTTTGAGAAGAATAAATATTGTTGAATTGAGACTCTTGGATTGCGATCCTAGTTTCTGCTGATTTTCGGTGTAAGGCCTGAAGGGCATCCTTATTATTTATATTTGATGAATAAATTATTGTATTTAATTGTGAAAATATTTTATTGAGATTAAGATATCCGGTGGGATAGATGTAGTCCCCGGTGAAGAACATGCCAACCACCTAGGTTGCGATTTAGGGGTATTACCTGGGTTAATTGTTGTCGTCCGAGAGGTTGGGAAGTACTGAGCTGGGTACTATCAAGCATCGGGAGTTTGGCCATTCTTAGACACAGACAGTAGGGAACGTAAGCCCATAGGCTGTCTGGAGATTTCGATCTGACAAATCTTAGGAAGTGGGTTGCGATCCACTGGCGTTCTGCTCTTTCTCAAAAGCTATTTATATTATTTTGAAGGCTTATGTTTTTGATCTTGTATGTCTATATTAAGTTTACTATTCATGATTTACTTTATTTAACCATGTTAAACTGTTAGTTGTTGTTTTGCTGTTATTTGGTTCAGTTTGATCTTTTATGTTGATTGGGACTTATTTATTAACGCTTGATAACTTCTACATGGATCCTAATTGAGCTGGGAGAGCTGTTAGTTACTCCCCACTGATTGTGGATATCTGTTGTATATCTTTGTAGGTTATGTTGATGACAATCTTATTTGGTTTTGGGCTCGGGTTGAGATGTGAGCATTAAAATGCTAGATGTTTTAGGCCTAATCTTTTATTAATTTAAGAGTTAGTTTTCTCTTTTGGTTATCAATTTAATTTATTTATACTATTTATTTATGTTGGTTTTATCACTTAGATATCTAAACGCATTTCTTGTAATAGTGACATTCCCAGAAGACGATGTTTTCGCCATCATCCTATACTACTATTATTATTATTATTTCTTTCTTTTCTACTTTGAAATTCTGGGGTGTTATATAGTTCCTAAATAACCCCTTTTTATAAAATAAGCAATTTAAATAATCCAATAACTTTAGAGAAATTCTTAATGAACTTAAGAGAGTTTATAAATCAAAGTTTTATAGTTTTCACACTATATATGACATTATTTTAAATATTCATAAAATTACTTCAACTTAATTTTATTAACTTAAGCAACTATTTTAAACATAGAAAACTAACTTTATGTTACTCCTTGTTTTAATTTAGAAAAAATTAGAAAACATTATCAAGTTTGTAAAAGATTAACAAAATACACTAACTTAATTAATGTAGCTAGTTTAGGAAGTTTATGGGTTTTAGTTTTAAAATAAAAGTAAAATAACAAAACTTAAATAAAATCATTTAAAAGGGGAAGGGGGTGTCCTTTTACTGATTCTTTGAATCAGTTTCATAAAACAGAAAAAAAAGAAACGACGGAGGGAGAAAGCACGGGAGCACGAAGAGGAGTTTTGTGGGTCGTTTTGGCCGGTGATTTCCGGCGGAATTCAGCGAGGAGGGATGCTGGGTTAGGCGTGGGTCACGACGCAGCAGAGGAGGCTGCGACGGGCTGTAGGGGGGCGCGCGAAGTCGCGAGGGTGAGGTGTTTGTCGCGGTGTGGCGTGACTTAGGTGGTTCGAGGGTGGTTGGTTTGTTTTCGAGTGGTGGTGAAGGTTTTCCGGCGGTTTGAGATGGTGGAGGACTGGTGGTTCGAAGGTGGTGATAATGGTGGGTTTTCAATTTTTTATTTTAACCTTTAAAAAAAACAGATATTCAGAATTCAAAGAGATAGAGAGAATTGAAGCAAACCTTTGTTTTTGATTGTTTGCTTGAGGATTTTAGTGAATAAGTTCAGTATTTATAGTGAAGGTTGGACATAAAATTGAAGTTTGGTTAAGGCCATTAATGGTGGATGTGAGAGATGAGATGGCTATGGAGTCTAGCCTTTGAAAAATTTACCCCTAAATCTGATATTGTGGTTGGGAAAATTGAATTTCTACTGACAAAAGTTGAAAATTGATGACCCAGTAACTCATTTACTGCTGAGTCAGAAGAATGGGAAAGAGGGAGGAAGATGGTGAAAACTGTTTTTCAATTTATTTATTTTTAATTTACCTTTTGTTTTTTGGCCAAAGGACATATGGACTATGGATTATTGGGCTTTCGATTACAATGTGGATGGACAACATGGATGGCAACTTGTATAAGAGTATCCATAATCAAATAAAGAGTTCAATTTATCTAGAAATAATGAAATGAATAATAAAACAAGTAAATGATTTATTTGAAACTTGTTAAAATAAATCAAAACTAAATGAAATCATTATTTTAATAAATATAGTTAACAAATAAAATCTCATTATCATAAAATAATTTTAAGTGGAAATAATGTTAAATCTTAATAAATAATAATAAAATATTCTTTGAAAATTCGGGATATTATAGAAGATGTGTTACATGGACTTTCGAACACTATTGGATGTAAATCATCCTACCTCCTCCAAAACCCTTAACTGGGATCGAAGTTCATAGTGAGTTGTTGAATTTTGAAAATTTGTTTGGAAAAATTGTTAGGAGGAGGAATGATCCCCAGTATCCATGGAAAAAAAGACCATGGCTTTTTGACTTGCCATATTGGAAGGATATTTCTTGTCGGCATAATCTAGATGTGATGCACATTGAAAAAAAACCTTTGTGATAATCTACTTGGGACTTTGTTGGATATTAAGGGAAAAACAAAGGATCATGCAAAAGGTAGATTTGATCTTATGGATTTAGGTTTCAAAGAAGAGTTGCATCCTCAACTTGCAGATGATGGTAAACATGTTTTCTTCAAAAAAAGGGAGCTTTTCAATGTCACCTTAAGAGAAAGATATCTTTTGTCGAGCTTTGAAGGAAGCAAAACTACCATATGGGTGTGCATCTAATATTGCTCGTTGTGTGCGTTCCTCCGAAAGGAAAGTTGTTGGGTATAAAAGTCACGACGCACACATTATATGGCATCACCTACTACAAGTTGTTGTGAGAAAATCTTTACCCAAGCATGTGGCAATTCCTCTCATTAGGCTTGGAGTTTTCTTCCGAAAGCTTTACGGCAAGGTTATTGATCGAAAAGACCTTGATAGCTTGCAAACTGAAATAACTGAGAGATTATGTGAACTTGAGAAGATATTTGTACCTTCATTCTTAGATATTATGGTACATCTTCCTGTTCATTTAGTGGCTCAAGTTAAGCTTGGGGGTCCTGTGCATGGGCGTTGTATGTACTTCATTGAACGATATCTCTGTACATTAAAGTCATATGTGCGTAATCGAAGCCATCTAGAGGGATCCATGGCAGAAGGGTATTGGTTAGATGAGTGCTTAACTTTTCTTGCACGGTATATGCAAGGAGTGAAGTCAACTCATTCCAATGAAGACAAGGAAGGTAAATCGGATGTTATCATCTTTAGAAGGGTTGGTCATCCATTGGGAGGAAAGAAGAGAAGGAAAGGCAACTCATTCACTTTGGATGCTAAGTCCCTTCAACAGGCGCATCGATATGCCTTGTTCAATTCTGATAGTGAAGAAGTCAATAAGTATATCAAGTAAAGATAGATAATAACATTAATTAACTTACCAACTTACCTGCTTATAATTCTTTTTAAAAATTTTAATGCAGTGAACATGAACTGTATGTTAGTTGTCAGTCAAGGAAAAGTAAGTGGGCTCAGGCACGAGACCATAGCCATGAGTTTACTAAGTGGTTTAGAAATAAAGCAGTGGTGAGCGATGTCCCGAATCACATCTTTTGGTTAGCTAAAGGTCCAAGTGCTACAGCAAAGAGATATTCAGGCTACGTTAATAGCTTTAGATTTTACACCAAAGAACGTGACAGTAGATGTAAAACTCAAAATAGTGGTGTATCTTTTGTTGCATTAACTCCAAGCTTGCAAGCACTAAGGACAAGAATCCAGTTTTGGGGAAGGTGGCTTACTTCGGTTCGATACTTGAAATTATAGAGCTGAATTATTGGTCTAAGTTTAGCGTTGTTTTGTTTCAGTGTGAGTGGTACCAAGAGGAAAAGGATAACTATGGGCTTCCTTGTGTTAATGTCAACAAGTTTTGTTCCTTGGATGATCCCTTTGTTTTGCCTTCTCAAGTGCACCAAGTTTGGTATGCTCCAGATCCTATTAGCTCGAGGTTGAATTATGTTATGAATGCAATTCCAAGGGACATTTATGATTTTGGGGAAGGTGAAGAGGTTGCACACTCTAATAGGTGTGTGCCCGAAGACAATGGCTCGACTTCCCTTGTTAGTATTGATGATACATAAATTAACTTATCAATGGAAGATATATAGCCTATGGTAATGGATGCAAATGTCACTCTTGATGGTGTTGCAACAGATGAGCAAAACCGTGACGACTCAGATTTTGATGATACCGTGTGAATTTGGATGGAAGCAGATGAGGATTTCGACAATGTTGCTGAATGATTTAAACGTATAGATTACTTTTTATGAGGTTGTCTTATTATAGCATCTGCATTTAAGCCTTTATTAGCATACAAAAACCTCAATTATTAATTTATAAGCCTTTATTAGCATACAAAAACCTCAATTATTAGCTTCACCCTTCACAGATTACTTCACCTGTTTGTCTTCTTGTTTTGATCGAAGAAACTTCTTGCTATTACGAATCTCGAATCTTCTGAGCTCTGTTGATCTTGAATTGCATGTCATTTTTTTACAGAGTTCACTTATATTCTCTAGTATGTAAATTCTATTTGTCTCACTTACAAATTAATTACTGCTACTTGTGTCTTTTTCAACTATTGAAGTAGTTGAATGGTCCAAAAATACGTTACTTTAGCTGTCTAATTCCCCTTCTATGATTGCTTTTAGTTGTTTTATTCAATTCCTTTTCTGGATTTTTTTAATAATTAATTAGTTAATGCATGTTCAATCTGCTACTTATTCTTTGTTAATGATACTTCCAACTATTTTTCATGCTCTTTTTCAGGGTATCTGAATCTGCATGATGAATCTGTTTCAGTGCTTTGTTGTACCTTTAACTTGAATTATTGTAGATTTTATTATCTGAATATGCCTTGTTAATGAGATTGCTACTGAATCAGTTTCTAATGTAATGTGTAGGTTACAAATGGAAAAGGGAAGTAAGGCTTTGAAGACAATGAATGCTTATGAGAAAGGCAGAATGCAGCGAGTTGAGGAGTGCAGGACCAGATTGCTTGAGTCTGGAATCCTAGACATAAGCAGGTCACTGACGAACTTGGTGGACAACGAAAAGAACAAAAAAAGGAAAGAGAAAGCAAAGGGATCTAAAGAGGGAAACAAGGATCCTGATTATTCTCCTGGTAGTCAGTCTAGTGAAGAAGAGCAAGAGGAGGAACAAAGGTCAAATCATGCTAAAGCAGTTTCGAAATTGGTACGTTGTTGTGACTATTATCGCTTATTTATCTGTTCAACATAAGATTCTGATTATAATGATTTCATTTAGATATAGGCCTGGTCATGGTGTTGTGATGTAGGATATCTTCATAATAATATGTAGTTAAGTTCATTATTTTGTTTGAGGAATAATTAATAATCTGACGTGTTATGAATAAAAGCTTTATGAATCAATTAATAATCTTACAGGGTTAAGAGAACTCTATTATGGTTGGGGCTGTATTTGTGGCAAAGTTTACGCATTCGTTTTGATTAGTTAACATCGGCGGTTTTAGAGAAGGTGGTTTAAATTCTATTGCTTCATTCTACAAACTTTTTGTGTGAGACTGAGGTGGGATGAGAAAATATGTTTCTTGTTTTTTTCCTAATAGCTGCATTTGTTGAAGTTTTCCCTAAAGCTTCGTTTTAGCAAGTTTTTCGAGTGTAATTGAGGATGGGCATGGAGGCAATAGTCTGTCTTCCGGCTGCAAGCTGTTTTTTTTTTTTAATCCTGAAGCTTCCCACTTTGTTTTTTGATATATCAAGATGTGGAAGGATATGTGTTTCTGTTTGTAAGTTTTGGCTTTTATCTGACCTCCTAATGAAAATCAACATGGATGGTGCACATGAGTTTATTAATTGATTCATTTTTGCTAAAAAAGTACTGCTGCACATGAGTTTTTGTTAACTGTAATTAGTGTGTGTGAATCAACAATCACATTTGTTGCACCATAAAGCAGTTCAAATCATGCCAACTGCATTGTGCATATTTCCTTTTTCCTTTCGTACAATGCATCAAATTTAGCATGGTAGGATTCAGAAATTTGCTGCTTCTGTGATTTACTTGCGAGCTTCTGATTTCAAACCCAACAGTTCTGTTTTTTTTTTTTAATAATGCCTTGAAGTTACGACATCCGGTGTATGGATCCCTTTTTTCATCGTATTTTCTTGCTTACACTTCTTTTTTGTGTGTTTGTGTTGTGGATGGGTGACAAAATTGGAAAGACCAATAAGCTTTTTTTTGTAATTTGTAGTGCAAGAATATGTTTTTGGTTGTTATATGGATGTAATGGTTTATGTGATCTGCTGATTATGCATCAATTCTCATGACAATCATGTTTTCCATATTGCAGGAAGGAAGTGCTACAGCAGCTTTTGAACCCAGTAAGCCAGTTAGTTGGTCTTCGGAACCCTATTCTGTTTGAAGCTACTTATTTATTTATCATCTTGGTTTGGTTATTGCACTTCATAGCTTATAATTGATAATTGATATTTTGCTATTATAAGTGACATGTAATGTGAACTGAAACAAGTGTCAATTTAGTGAGATGGATTGGATGGAGAATTTGGTAGTCTAACTCTGTATTTCGGTATGGCCATTGATTTAAGTTTGTGTAGTTCGTTTTAGTTCGAAGCTAGTTCTGAATAGGATAGGAATAAGATCTTCCAGCCTCTTGCCATCTCTATTGACTTGATGTTTGCAGTCATAATGGAGGGTGTCTAGCTGTACCATTGTTTGTTAGGTTGTAATATACCTCAGATATTTCGTCATTATGCAAAGGCAGATTTCAACTTACTGAATCTAACATTAGCACTTAAAATGCAGAAAATGCTGAAATCTAACATTAGCACTTAAAATGCAGAAAATGCAGAAATTGTTACATAAACAGGTGACTCGATCATCTGCTCCTTCCCAAAAGTATGTACCTCCAATGATGCTTAACAAACTTCAAGCAGAGTAAACAATGGAGACAAGTTGGTGAAAATGGAAAAGGGAAAGCACCAACTATGGCTGAACTGATCTTGAAGAAGAAATAACCAAATCAGGAAGTCGCCTTGGAAACTCCTACACCTTTAGCTGGTTGTCCTGAAAATCAACTTTTGGTTGATGCAGACTCAGAATGGCTCTTAAGTAAATCTTTTTTGTGCAGTTGAATTAATATAGACCCTGCAAATGCATGTGATTCTAACATACAAATTGTGTCTGTGATAGAATTGGATGAAACACGCCATGTCAATGTAGATGAAGAGGATAAAAGTGATGGAGAATCTCAAAACCCAGCAGATGACGGTGAATCAGCAGCAAAATAAAATGACGAAGGTGCTGATGATGATGGCAATGACGAGGAAGTTGATAGTGATAAAGAGGAGATGGATGATAGTGACAATGAGGATGTGGATGATAACGAGGCTGAACAAAACACTGTGAATGAGACTGAATAACAAGGTAAAGTAATAACTAATTACAAAAACAACTCTTAATTCTGGGGTAATGAAGTTGCAATTTGCTAATTAATGTGTAGAATCTGAGTATTTTACATAATAAGTTCATCAAAAGTGGCACCTTCAATGAAAATGAAAACTTTTTGTTGTCTCTTTTCAAAACCTTGAAAAGTTCCGAAGTGGCACGTGGGGTAAGTCCAGGTTCACTTTATGTTCCATAAATGGTATACGTCTTTCCGGAACCAGTTTGATCATAAGCAAATATGCAAACATTGTATCCGTCCACAGTAGATTGAACTAAATATTGCATGAAAATAAAACACATGCAGTTGACAGCATATGCACAAGTTAACTAATAGGCTACAGAAATCTGAGATTATATGAATTGACTCTTTCAATTTTTTATTTTTTTTATAACAGTACAAAGAGGAAATCCTTCTCTCAAGGTCTTTTCCTAATTTAGCAAAAATAAACAAAATTTAAGAAATTCATTAGGAAAGATTTAAAAATGTGGGGATGAAGTTTGTGATCAGAATATATGATGAATTTGGGCCACCCAAAAATAGATGCGAATATCATGGAAAGGTTCATTAAGTACTCAGAACATGCCTTTGTATCCTCAAAAATATCTTCTTGGGTTGCACTTCCATCAAATACATGATCATAGATATGTTTCTTATCCCTTTCATCTTTCCATGGATGTTCAACTGTAAACTCGTCAGCACTTATAACAATGTTCTTTTCGTTATCAGTCTTTTCTTTGGCACTTAGAGGCCTAACACGACAATAGACTCTAATTTTGCCTTTCATGTCTACAACACAAAGAAAATGACATATCAATACATAAAACAATACTTTTTGCTCAACATGATAACTCCTAAATTCTATCTACAGTGTATGTGTGTTTTTCTACTGTCAGATCTCTAGAACCCTGACCACCTTGATGAAGGTAGATCCATAGAATCTGAGTAATCTTCAACATTCAGAATTCCTTGATGATAGACACATTGAACATAATAAAAAAAAGCACCTGAGTAAGGCAAAAATGGTCTCTTGAGAGCAAAGAAAGTAGAAGATTTTATTTGGTTGAGAGTGGATTTAGGAAGGAGCATTGACCACTTCCTTATTTTTTGTTTTACTAGGAAACTTCTGTTTTCTTTTCTCTTCTTTCCATTTTTTAATTTCTTAAATATTTATCTCACTTTTGACAAAAAAAAAGCTTCTGTTTGAAGCACAGCAACACGGTACTTAGGTCTCTTGAAGATGAATAAACTTCTGTTTATATATATATATGTGTATATATATATATATATGTGTGTATATATATATATATATGTGTGTATATATATATATATATGTGTGTATATATATATATATATATATATATGTGTATATATATATATATATATGTGTGTATATATATATATATATATATATATATGTATATATATGGCTTGTTTATAGTTACTTTGAACTTTTTGCTTAGTTGCGATTGGAAGGGGTCCTACTATGATGCATGCAGTGCATATGCGCCGTCTTGAGAAGTGTGAGGCCATTATTTTGAATGAGTTTGGACAGCCTATTGGACCAATCACACCTGAAAAGGACACAATAGGTGAATTTTCAAGATTCTTAGGGACCATTGCTCGAGACTATGGTAATGCTCCACTGACATATAAGAGTTAGAGAAAGGTGCCTGGCAAAGATAAGTTGTGGGAGTACGTTTTGGTAGGTCTTGTGTCTGCTTCCAAGTGCAATAATACAGCAACACTGTACTTCCCTTCTACGTACTAAACTAATAATGTTGTTCTTTATCTTCAGTCCAAATACCTAGTTCCCGAAGAAGAAAAGGAATGGGTACTAAAGTTTATTGGTGCTGGCTGGAGGATTCATAACTGCTGATTCAAGAAAAGGCATTACCATAAGTACACCACCAACAATCTGAGATGGATGAAAAGGCCTAAAACTATACCCGAAGAGGATTTCAAGCAGTTGCTGGTTCTATGGAACAAGAAAGAAGAGAAGGTAGTGCATTTGCCTGATATTGTTTTGAGTGTCAGGTAACTCAGCTGAGTTAAACATTTACTCCAAATATGAAACTTTATATAAAAGCAACTAACAGTTAAGGTGGAGGACCATGTATACAAGTATACCAGTATTAGATTAGGAAAGGTAGTTAAATGGATTTGAATACTTGAGTCAAGGTTTCGAAAAGCGAAAAGATGGCATATTGTGTTGATTCTTTTCTCAGCTCCTGTTGGGATATTTACAGGAAATGAAAACTGGGATATGTCTTCATTTGACACATTTTTGCCTGCACAATAGTTCAGATTAGTTCGAAATATGTTTGAATGGATACTTTTTTTGCATTTGACTTAAGTGATCTTTGATAGGACCTAGCTTTTTTATTGTGCATGTATGTGTAGGCCCGATGTTCTCTTAATCAAAGTCGAAGGAAAGCTCAAAAAAACAATCACACTGCTGGACCTAAAAGCTTTGCAAGGATACGTGAAGAAATGGTAAGTCACTTCCCTAATGTTCTCTCTAGTGTCACTTTTTTGTGTAGTTTGAGTATGTTAGGAAGCCAAAGATTAGATCTCAATCAAACTAATTCTAGTTAGATCTCACTTAATGCATGGTAAATACTCTATATTGTGGCCCTTGTAATGGTAAACTGATTCTTTCTTTTTCGGGTAGAAAAATGAAGATCCTAATAAGCAGTTCCCCTCGTTGGCTCAAGTCTTTGAGCGCACTCGTGCAAGAGATGAAAAGAAGAAATATGCTGATACATTTGAGGATACAGCAAGAAAAATTGTATGTTCATTCATACGCTGATTTAGGATGCTGATATTGTTATTTTTGGCTATGCATGTGTTGATATTACTAGATACGTTGATTTAGGATGTTGCTGCCTATAATTCTGCCTACAATATAATTTTTTTTATGATACCTTGATTAAGGATATTGATATTGATATTGATTTTGCTACCTATAATTCTGTTTATGTGAATTATAGGAAGCTATGAAGAGTTACCAACCCATAGAAGATGAAAGTGACCTTCAAGATGCTTTTATGGGTGTGACGGACAAGGAGTACCCTGGTCGTAGGCAGCTATTTGGTAGGGGGTCACCAATAAGGTCTTGAAGAAGAGTGTTGTTGCTGCTGGTTCATATGTGGTGCTAAAAGAGGTAATGGATGCTGTGAGGGCAGACATGGAAGCCGAAAAGACTGAGATTGCTGACATGAGAAAGGAACTTGAAGCAGACTATGAGCAAAAGAAAGTGAACCTTGAGGCAGATTACGCAAAGAAAATGGAACTTAAAGATGGTTGAAGACATCTTGCAGAAGCTCATAACAAAGCTGCCATCTGATGTTGTCCGAGAATTCTTAGTTTAGAAGGTACACAATCACATATCAGTTTCATCTCCTCAAAAGTATTATATGCATCATATATAGTTAGGGATTCAGTTACATAAGGTAATATTATATGCATAGATTGGTCAAGTATAAGGTTAGCAAACTATAAACACTTGGGTATCTCTAATTAGTTTACTTCTCTTTTACACTATATTATACTAGACCGTAATAATCACAAGGTATGAAAAAACACAATTACTCTTAGAACAGAATTGTTTTACTAGACATTGTACTAAAATGGTATGTGGTCATTTGTCATGTTCTGATCCTATAGAAAGAATTCCACATCATTAAGATAGTCCAGTGACTAGCAGTACTTGATTAATAACACCAACTAAAACAGGGTCGCACATAAGCAAATTAGTTGAACGTCTCACTAATATATTCATCTTTCATAGCTCTAGCTCTCTGAGAGACTTTTCTAAGAATAATATCAATATCAACAACCAGAAATATAGATCACGGAAGCACAAACACAGTTTTATTAAAAGATCACTTAACAGTACAATGTTTTTCAGGCTATAAAAATTTCCCATAAAAAGGTTGAAAATCAATATAGCAACTATGCTGTGCAAAGTCCGAACCAAGGGATACTCCCTCCATCTGAAATTAAATGGCCACAAATTTACAATAATTTTGTTAAAAGATCACTTAGCAGTATAATATTTTTCAGAAAATTAATAACTTTTCCCAGTCCCACTAAGTTAGTAGTACGCATGACTATTATCTACTGATGATCTGGTTATCATTAAGTGGAAACGCGAAGTACAACTCCAGACAGATGTTAAATGCTAGATTTTCCATAACAAGTATTGAGATATACTCCTTATAATACAAAAAAGTTCCTAATAATTTGATATTCAAGTATAGATAGCACTAGAAGTTGTCTGATAATGTCTCAGTTGCAACTTGCAAACAGTAAGCTTAAAGAACTAGATATGGTGCAAGTATAAGGTTAGCAAACTATAAACACTTGAGTAGTTTAGATGTGAGAGCTTCAAAGTAAATTTATATTTCATAAGTTTAATCTCATTGTAGCCTTTTATGAAGGTAGGAATTTAGAATGGGTAGAGTTGTTGGACTTACTGATATCTTATTAATATTAGCACAGTTTACTATTGAGCTTGGTGTAGTTCATTCCTTTTATTAGCAGCTTGTCTATTATAATAAAAACAAGCTAATAGCTAGCTCATTCATTGGTCCATTCATGCTATGTTATTATTTCTTCATTTCTTTTTCCTAGCATATGTGGGCTGGTTATGTTAGTTGTTTCGTGTTGTTGTAGGCTACTTGTTGCTACTATTGGTGTCTATATTAGACCTGCACGTATGGCTTCGTGAGTTGCAGTGATAATGGTACATGATGTTTTTGACTATCATGTTGTTGCAATCTTAATTTCATCTCCATTTCATATAGCAGTTTGGTTTCTTTGTATTCTCCACAAATAATTGAGCATGAATATTAAATCAACTTAAACTATTTACAACATATTATTAACAATCAATTTTTCTTTGTGACAGGTACAAAGCTTTTCAAAGTCCGAATTGGAAGCATTTTGATATTTATATATTTCTCGTTGAATCAAGAATGAATCATTGGCTTCTATTTTGTGTTGAACATTATTTTGGGTTTAAAAACTTTTTAGCTAGCAAACTGGCTAGATAATCATTTTGTAATTTTGTACAAAAACACTAGTACTTGTACATATTTGATATCGACTTTTTGCTATAATATATGACTTTTTCGAAGCCATTTTTAATGCATTAGTAGCTTTTAGTAATGGATTTACAGGGAATTCGTTTAATTAGAAAGTAATTGATTCGGCGTTGCAACTATATTAAAAAGTTTTGCATATGGTTAAGAAAATGTTGCGGGCATATGATTTGAATATTTGAAGAAAAGTTTTGCATATAAACAAAGATAAAGTTGCAATTGTCACTGTTTAAAAACTTCAAAGTGTTGCATATAGCTGAAAAAATGTTGCACTTGTGATTTATAAACTATGTAGAAGTGTTGCATATAGAAGAAAAAAGTGTTGCACTTGTGTTTAAAATAAATGTAGAAGCATTGCATTTGATGAGAAAAACGTTGCCATTGTATCAACGTATAATCTGAAAAGCGTTGCAATAGGAGGCTAAAAACGTTGCACTTCAAAAAGCGTTGCATTGGACAAATCATGCAACGTTTCTATGAAATGTTGTAATAGCCCCTTGTAAGCGTTGCATTAGACCTAATGCAACAGGACTTATTGAAATACTTTTGAAGCGTTGCATTTGATCTTTTGCAACGTTTTTATACCTTATAGCAACCCTTCAGTAGCGTTGCTATAGCTTAGTTATATAGTAGTGATTTGTTGCTTGTATATTTCATTTTGTTCTTTTTTCCTCTCAGTTAGTGCTTCTCTTTTCATTTGGTTATATTACTTTGTTTCAGTTAGTCTTATTATTCTTTCAGCTTTTGTTGTTTTTCTTTCATTTGGTTTTGATATTGTTTATTTGATTAAACTTTCTTTCTTTCAGCTGTGATAAATCATTGTCTAAGAAGAAAGGCAAAGCTGATTTATCACCAGTGAAGTTTATATTTGCAAGGTCTAATCTAGACGAAGAGAAAGACACTTTTGATCGATCGTATGTTTTTTCATTTTTCTCCTTTTATATGATATGATTGTTTCTGTCTTTTTTTTATTTATTTTTGTTCACTTTTCTTAGGAAATTGACAGAGCAATAAATTAAGTCTATTAGTCTATATGTATTGTCATATTATTCTCATTTACATGAAGTTGTTAGTAACCTCAGTGATCAGCAGCAAAGAGATATTAGGGAAATTGGTTTTGGCAGTCTTCTAGATATTAGGATAAAGAAGTTCTGTTCAAATCTCTATTTGGAGTTGTTGTTGAATTACAATGCTTCCGTAATTTTTAATAAGTTTACCATTAGGGATGTTTTGGGTTTACCTGTATCAGATAAAGCAGTTGAGGTGATTGATGATGATGCTTTTAGGAGGAAAGGTAGTTAGGTTGAGGCAGGAAGTGCCAGGAGGGATTGACATAGGTTGCTTGATGTTTCTGATCCTAAGAAGCCATATATTAGTAAAAAAATTGGGATGATTTGTTTAAGAAGTATCAAAGTGAAGATGATTTTAAGAAGTTGTTTGTTATTTTTTGCTTGTCAAAGCTCCTTTGTCCACGTGGTGATTTAGGGCCTGCCTTGAATTATGCCAAGAGTTTGGAAGATGTAACTATGATTTCAAGCTACGATTGGTGTGGATATGTGTTATGAAGTCTTTGTACTGCTATCTTGCACTGTCATCATAATATAATGATGAGGAAGAACGAGTTGGGATAGAAGAAAGTGACATTTAAGCTTCGGGGATGCATGAGTGCTCTGGCTCTTGCTGTTATTCACAACTTCAAGTGTCACAATCTAGATTTCTCAAATGTGAGTAAGCCATTTATTACTTATTGGCATGAAGATAAGCATTTGACTAGTGTTATGAAGCAGTTTGAGATGAACATGAATTTTATTCTACCAGTGAAGTGTGAAAAAGAGAACGAGAAAGATGGCAGTAGAGTACTTGAGTTTAAAGCTCCTAGTGTTAGTGCTGCTAGTGTTATAAAGTCTTCTTCTCCTACAATAAAGGTAGTTAAGGGTCCATCACCTTCAACTAGGCAGCTTGTTATGGATCTACCTCATACTTTGTTGACCGATGAGGAAATAGATGCTCTTGATGTTCCTGTGAGTTTCTTTCATCTTATGTTTTTATTATTTTTGTACTCTTAAACTCTAACTGAAAATTGTTAAACTCTAACTGAAATAATATCAATACCAGCTGAAAATTATATAAATACCAAATGAAACTATTTCTATTTGTTTTTATTTCATTCAAGTTTTCATTTGATTGCTGGATTTTTTCAGTTGGTCCATTTTTTTGTTTCTGTTGTTTCTGTTTGGCTTTCAATTGGTTTTGTGTCATTATGATATTCATTTGTTTCTTTTTCTTGCTCTATTAATCGAAGGAATATGTGAAGAACATGCACAAGTTAAAGAGGAATGCACTTGCATTCTGTCAAGTGAACTTGGATATTGCACAAAACATTCGGGAAGAAGGCGAGAAGCTGTCTGAAGACAGTCTTTCTCTGGATGACAGTGAAGTTTTTAATCTAGAGTTTTTGAATCAAATTGACGACATATGCATGCGTCATTGGGCAGCGAAAGAGAGCGCAAGCAAAGTTGATCCTACAATTGCACTGTTGGTGAAGCGGAATGTGCATTTCGAGTTGGAAAGAAATAAAACTGTTCTTTTCAATGAGACAAAGAAACAGCAGGAAGATGTTGGAAAATGCGCTCCTGATTTGGATGCTGGTGTTCATGGAGATGAAGAGAAAGGAGGAAATAAAGATTATGGAGGCAGTAAGAACCTTTCATTTTATTGTTTTCATTTGATTGTTAGAGTTTTTAATCTGGTGGAAATATTATTTTAGTTTGAGTGGAATACATTTGTTATATTTAAAAAGTTAAAGAGGTAACTGAAAGAATAAAAAGACCAACTGAAAACTGTGACACTCTAACTGAAATAATATAAATACCAGCTGAAAATTATATAAATACCAAATGAAACTTTTTCTATTTGTTTTTATTTCATTCAAGTTTTCATTTGATTGCTGGATTGTTTCAGTTGGTCCTTTTTTTTCATGTAGTGAAAACATTGTTTCAGTTCTTGTGCGTTTAGCTTGTTTTTTATTGTTTTTGTTTTTGAATGAATATGATGAGAAAGAACCAAAGGAAGATGATAAGACGAGGAATGCTGATGGTAAAAGTGATGATGATCAACTTAAAGAGGGTAAGGATAAGGTTAAGGATAAGGATAAGAGTGTTACTCAAAATTCTGGTTTGCAGAAGAGTTCTTGTGAGAAGCAGATTGAAACTCAGGATATTGATTCTACACCTATCCCTACTCCTACCGCTGATGTTGAAGTTGTTGATCTTTCTACTCCTCCTCCCATTGTTGTTGAGAAGGTGTTCAAGAAGAGGGATTCAACATCTAGGCCATCTTCTTTGTGTTACAGCTATAGTAGAAGGTCTTCGAAAGTTAATTCTTCTGGTAAAGGGAAAAAGATATATGATTACGTTTGCGATCTGCGTCATCAGCGTCCTGTTGGTGGTCCTGATAGTGGTCCTGCTTTTAAAAGTGTTGATCCTTCATGCCCTTCATTCCAACTATTAACTCTGAGTCCTGTTGGTGAGGGTGTTGGATGTACAGACAGTGCATACAGTGGTGAGGGTGTTGGAAGTTCAATTCCAATCATCACTCCAGTTAAAGTAAAATATCCTCGTGCAAGTATAGTTTTTGTTTTTTTTAAACTGCATTTTGTTTCAGTAGGTATTAATTTATTTTTCCGTTTGTTTGTGTTTTAATTTGGTTATTTTTCTGTTTCAGTTAGTGTATGTTTCTTGTCAGTTAGTATCTGTTTCTATTTCAGTTAGTGTATGTTTCTTGTCAGTTAGTATTAGTTTATGGTTCAGTTAGTGTATGTTTCTTGTCAAATAGTATTACTTTATGTTTCAGTTAGTTATGTTTCTTATCAGTTAGTATCTGTTTCTATTTCAGTTAGTGTATGTTTCTTGTCAGTTAGTATTAGTTTATGTTTTAGTTAGTGTATGTTTCTTGTCAGTTAGTATATGTTTCTATTTCAGTTAGTGTATGTCTCTTATCAGTTAGTATTGGTTTATGTTTCAATTAGTGTATGTTTCTTGTCAGTTAGTATCTGTTTCTATTTCAGGTAGTGTATGTTTCTTGTCAGTTAGTATTTGTTTATGTTTCAGTTAGTATATCTGTCAGTTTTGTTTAAGTATTTTTTCATATTTTAATGCAATGTAAGGTGATGGCTCTTATTCTTCTCTTGATCAATAATCATACAAATCGTACATACCTAAGAATCATTCAAAGTTAGAAATTCTTTCAACACCTGAATTATTGAAGGGGTGGGACTATGACTATAATTCGGAGAAATCTGAAAAAGTTTCGAGAGTGGAGGAAAAAGGTGATGATTCTGAGGATGATGATTTGGGTAAAATCATTGACAAGATTGCAAAATATGGAGTTGATTATGAAGAGCCGAAAAAAGAAGAGGATGAGAAGAAAGATATGGAAGACGTAGCTGGTGTTGGTTCTTCTTCTGCACCTGGTTTGCAGGCTATCCCTGTCAATAATCATGGTATATTCTTGTGTCGAAGCTTGCAGTAATATAACAAGTACCTGAATGATCTCTCTCCTAAAAACGTGTTGCTGGTTGATTAGCTCTTCTACAATGAGTTTGACGACGTTTCAAGGCTCTCATTGGATCCAAATTTTGAACCTACAAAGACAAAGAATTTGATACTGCAAGATGAACTACAAAGTGATATCATTGTGGACTTCAAGAATCACGACAGCAACTACTAGATTCAGTTGTACAAGTTCGACCTTGTTAGCATGCCTTGTCACGGTTGGTTGACTAGTGAAGTTATTGATGGATGCGCATATATGTTTAATAGGCAAGAAGAGGAATCACCTTCTGCAACGAGGAGATTTTGGTTTAATTTGATGCCTTTTGTAAGTGATTCTATCTAATATAGTTTTATTTTTTCAGTAAGTTTTTCAATTCTTTTTATTTTTCACTTCTGTAGATGGTGTACTATGTGGTTAGTGTTATGGCTTAGTTTTATTTGCTCTTTTTTATTTCAGTTGGTCGTATTCTCTTTTCATTTTGTATTATACATCTGTGGTTTAATTCGAAGCAGTGTTGAATGATCACTATGAAGACAAAGACAGATTAAAAAAACTGTTGAATTTTCGTTATTCTTAGTTGCCAAACTATCTTTTTTTTTTGTAATGTACAGTAGAAATAACACATAACTCAATTTTGTAATGTACAATAGAAATAGCACACAACTCAATTGATATTTTTAATGTTTAGAATTGTACATTTACACTTACTATGAGTGGAATACATTCGTGTAAATGAAATTGTTTGAGAATTAAGTGGAAAATTACAATCACCAGCTGAAAAGTGAATAATCTAACTTAGAATGATAAGTGTATGACATATATTTGAAAATATAGATTTTAGGAAACTAACTGAAGCACTATAAAGACTAGCTGAAAAATAAACAAGTGTACCTGAAAATAATTACTGACTGGAATACAATTGAAAATAACTATTATTTTTACACTATTCAACTTCAGGTACATTTGGGGTTTTTGTTCCATATTCATTCGGATGCCTTGTCTTCATTTTACGCTTCTCAAAATGTCATTTTATGCTTCTCAAAATGTCATTTTACTCTCTTGTTTCCCTTTGGGGGTCTTCCTTTTGTCTTTATCACCTCAGGATTTTCAACTGTCTCTCTTCGTAGTTCTTCGTCTTCGATTTCTTGTTGTTTTTGTTCGTCGGTCTTGAAAACTTCTTTTACCGATTTGTATAATTCCTTCAACGACTTGTCACATAATTTTCTTGCATCCTCACTCGATTGACATATTGACACTAGGTTGTATAAATTCTTGGTTATTGCATGTCTCCATGGTGTCCATAACAGTGCATTTCAGTTTTGGTCCTTGTCTGATGTAATAACAGTTTCTTAGTCAATTATTTCATTTGGCGAAAAAAACTTTTCAGCTAGTTGATAAAGTGTTTCAGTTGGAGCTTTACTTTTTTCAGTTGGCTAACTAAAGTTTTTCAGGTACTCTTCAGGTAATTTTTTCAGTTGGCTAACCAAACCCCCCCCCAAACAAAAAACCCCAAACTCCCAACCCCCCCCCCCTCCCACACACAAACAAAACCCCCAAAACCCCTAATTAATTTTTTGTTTGTAACATTAATTTCAGTTAGTTATACTAGTTTTTCAATTGGAGCCTTTCTTTTTTCAGTTGGCTAACTAAATGTTTCAGGTAATTTAAAAATTGTTTCAGTTGGAGTCTTAATTTTTTCAGTTCGAGCCTTTCTATTAAGGTCCTTATCAGGTAATTTATCAGGATGCCATTTCCCACTCATACTCTGTTTCAAACCGACCCAGAAAAATTGAACCTAGAAAATCGAATTAGATCAAAACCCCAAACACCCCCCCTAAATCGAATTATACCAAAAATGAAACCCAAAATCGAAATTTCACAATAACCAGAATTCAAACTCAGAACAAACCCAGAAAAACAAAATTTCAGTACAACATATTAATCAGAACTCAAACAAACCCAAACTTAGCAAATTTTCGAATAAAAATAGAAAACCCCCCAAAATTCGAACTAATATATGAAAACCCTAATCTCGATTTTACCCTAAAATTAATCCTAATTTCGAGTTTACCCAAAAACTAACCCCTAAATTCGATTTATTCCAAAATTTTTGAACAAAAGTATAAAACCCCCACAAAATTTCGAACTAGTTTATGAACCCAAATCCCCTAATCCACCTGAATAACCCAACCAAATTCGAAATTTCCACCCCAAATTCAAATCGAAACAACCCCAAAATTGAAACCAAGATTTTTAACTTATTAAGCAAAAATCCCAATTCAATCGAAAAAAAGGAAAACAGAAAAAATACCTGTATAGATGAGAGAGAGTGAAGGACTGTCGGTGAGTGAGTGGAGGAGGCTGCAGTCGCGGTGGTAAAAAGCGGCAACAAAAATTGAGGATTCCTCGGAGAGAGAGAGTGAAGAAAAAATGAGAAGTGAGGGGGAGAGAGATGGTCGGTCCTAAATGTACCTTAAAATACTGCAAGTGTACGGGTCAATTAAAGTAAATATAGGGTAAGCAAGATATCATTTCCCACAAGGAGGTATAATCAACTACCAAATTAAGAGATACTAATATTATCTAGACGATCCGAAAATAGTGATTGGTGGTGATAAACTAGACTAATAAAATAAAAAGTATACTAATTCTAACTCTAAAGACGTCAGACAATAGGTATAAATCAAGTATAAGAAATGGTTCTAGGACTTAGATTTCACCAATTAACTTCTACAATGAAATTAAACTTGTTTCTGTCTAGAAATTAAGGTTAATGGTATATGCTAAGCAAGTCTCTAATCCGAGCAGAGCTGGTTATCTGTTCACTGGAATCCTGCAAAACACGTAAAACTACCCCGGGGGTTGTTCCGGGATCGCCCCTCCGACGCTCAAGTCAGTTGATAATTGAGGTAGGGAGAGAGTCTAGAGTGAGAAATCAGGTTAGTTAGGTGAGAATTCAATACCTTTGCCTTGATGGGACAAGGGGTATTTATAGTGGTGAGAACCCCTAGGAAAAGACCTTTTTGATAGGATAGTTCCCATAGGATTGGTGGACACACCTTTTCTGGAATGATTTCTATGGGGCCCTTAAGTCCCCCAATGGCTGATGGCCATGTAGTGGTAGGTGGGACCCACGAAGCTTATGTGGCGGTGCCAGCTGGCATGGGGCCTTTGACTGGATATAAGGGGCCCAAACAAAACTAATTGTTGGGTAAAATAATTAGATCGCAATGGTCGAATTCCTAATGTATAGTAACCCCTCTTCCAAGGCGGAAAATGTATATTTAAATACTAATCTTATGCCTACTTCCATGGTCATAAAATTTAGAACAAAGTCATTAAAAATAAGAATTCATATAAAAGACCACCCTAAGTGTATAACTATTCCTAAAATTATACTACTTAGCATTTAATAATCCCACGAACTAATATTGAACTTTCACTTCCGCTAATAATCCAATACCTTAAACATACAATTGATAGGGCCCATATCAAAAGTAAGCAATTGAACTCAAGATTATCAAATTGCAATAAAAATTAAACTAACCCAACAATAATTCAATCCATTGACAGAAAATTAAAAGACTACATCTAATCCTAGAACATGAAAATTTAACTAGACGTAACAACTATATCAACCCAAGTAATTGAGAATAAAAATCTGAAATTAAGCATAATAATAACAGGATTTAATAACATAAACTAAGAGAAGAGAGAAAGAAACTCCAGTTTAGATGAACTTTTGACTTCCGTCAATGGCCACCGCAACGTGCTGGTGTCATGCGCTGCGTCGCCATCGTTGCTCTTCGCCTCCTTGCTGTCTTTCGTCCTGGTTTTCGTCTCGTCTCCTGTGCTCTCCCTCCCCTCTTTTCAATGTAGTGTGATGGGTTTTTTTAAAAACCAAATCCCCCTCCTTTTGTCTTTTCCTGGTTTGTAGTGCCGCCCTCATTCACTTAGTCTTAGGTTTTTCTTTTTCTTTTTTTTTTTTTGCTTTTGATGCGTGCTCAATCCTCCCTAGTCCCCTACTTTGTTCAATTGATACTGTGTTGTTGTTTTTCCGGCCTAACACCCTTTTCTTTTTCCTTTTGCAAATTTGACCTAGAAACAATTCAATAGAGTAATGGGCTTCAAACTGAATTATTTGCATAATAACCACATACTACTATTATATGTATTAGATAAAATAAATTAGCATGTATGAGTAGTACTTGGATCAAGCAAGTAATTTATTTGGCGTATTTTTCATATTTTCAATCAACTTTTTTTTTTTTTTTAAAAAACAGAAAACAAAACACTAGGGGGGATCTCAGGAATTAGGCCACCCTAAAGCATCCTTTCGGATGATTACAGAAAATTTATGGAGGAGACTCAAACCAATAAGTTAAATTTGAACAAGAATGGCCTTGGTGAGCCAGCCAATCCGCAGCAACATTCCCTTCCCTTACTTCATGATTGATATGAACCTCTGCAAAACTTTTTAGGTCCTCCCCTACATCCAAAATAAGAGAATGAATAGCCCACAGAATTTTAAACACATCCTTAGGGTGCGTTCAATTCAACTTATAAAAGCACTCTAGTGCTTATCCAAAAAATAAACAGAATACATCAGATTGAATAAGATAAGAAAAATTCAGCTCAGATCAGATCAAAAAAATTATAAATATAAAAACAACTACAATAAGAATAATTCAGATCAGGTAAGAAATATTCAGATCAGATCAGATCAGAAAAATTAATATCATATCAGAATATTTCAGAAGAACTGAATGCACCCTTATTTGTACTTAGGGTGCGTTTGGTTCATCTAAAACTTTCTTGTTTGATCTGATCTGATATGAAATTCTCTTATCTTATCTTATTTGATCTGAAATATTATTATTGATCTTATCTTATCAGAAATTTTTCTTATTTGACCTTAATTATCTTATCTGAATTTTTCTGATCTGATCTGATTTGATCTGAATATAATTAATTTTGTAGCTATAATTTTTATGATCTGATCTGAAATTTTTCTTGTTTTATGTGATCTAGTTACCTGAATATTTTTTACCTTTTCTTATCTTATTTGAAATTTTCTAACCTGGTCTGATCTTATCTGAATTTTTTTGATTTGATTTGATTGTTTATGAAATAAGCAATAAAATGCTTAAATAAGTTAAATCAAATGCACTTTTCTAATCTGATATGAATTTTTCTTATCTGATATGAACTTATCTAATCTGTTCTTAAATTTTTCAGTTATGATCTGAATTTTTCTTATTGTAGTTGATTTGCTAGTTATAATTTTTCTTATATGATCTGATCTATTCTGAAATTTTTGAATTTATCTAATCTTATCTGGATTTTTCTTATTTGATATGATCTGGTCGTTTTTAAAATAAGTGTTGGAGTGCTTAAGTAAGTTGAAACAAACGCACCAAATAATATTATAGACAACCTAAAAAATAGAAACAAGATGGCTAACCAAAAAGGATTACGTGCCAAAAAACTTAAAAAATCAAAAAATTTAATATTCAAAAATTTAATATCAGTAACAAACACACTAGAGTATTGCTCATTTGCAACAAAAAAAACATAATAGACTAAAATAAAAATAAAACATAGGAAAAAACAAGGTTAAAAGAAAAATAAATAAATTTAAAATACATGTAATAAACACAAAATATACAAAGATAAAGAAGAAATAAATATCATACAATACAATAATAAGAACAAGATTGTTTAAATTTGCAACAAACTCAATATAATAAAATTATCACTAAAATTGAATTAAAATAAAATTATCACTAAAATAAGGCACCTGTAACTTTTGTAATATATACTAATAAACCGTGTTAATCAATACGGAAATTCTCTTGGTCTAGTGATGGGTGCTTCATCATTTCATCCATATGGTTTGGGGTTCGATTCTGCTAGGAGTTGTTTTCTGGAGAATCAATAGTTATATCTTTGGCTCTTAATTAATCATTATGTATTATATATATATATATATATATATATATATATATATATATATATATATATATATATATATATATATATATATATATATATATATATATATAGAGAGAGAGAGAGAGAGAGAGAGACATATATATTGGTTTTCTAAACATTATAACGTTATATCCATGATGTTTAATGTCCATGCTTTATTTATAAAAATCTAATCATCAAAATATTATACTAAAAAAAATGGCTTTAGAGACAACTAAAGTCATGTGACGCTAAATACATGGCTTGAGAGACAACTAACTACAGTTGATGCTAAAAAAAATAACTTTAGAGACAACTAAATTCATGTGATGCTAAAAATATGGATTTCGAGACAACCAATATTCATGTGATGCTAAGAACATGGTTTTAGAGGCAACCAACATTCATCCGGTGCTGAAATGTATCTTTAGAGGCACCAAAATATACTTGACACTAAAAACCATATAATTTAGAGGCAACCATGTTTATGTGATGGTAAAAGGGGGTTTTAGAGGCAAGTCGGCCAAATGATGTGCCTCTATAGCAAATTTTTTTGTAGTGGGATATGGCTGAGCAATTGAAGGCTTCATAGCCAAAACGATGTCGGAGATGTCAACGAGCATACGGTTAAATCTAGGGTCTCTCTCTCATCTAATCTTCTATTTGTCTATTGCCGGAATTTCATTGTCGGAGATGTCATGCTCGCTGTCGTAATCTTCTAAGCTCGATGACTTAGGGTTTACCTACCCTTGATTGATCGTCCGTCTGTGCCACACGAAACTTCCAAAGTTAATTCTTTCTCCTTTGTGACTTATGGGTTCTAATTCATTTTTTATTTTTTTGCGATTTCTCAGTTCATATGAAGCAAGATCAACGTAATAAGGTTTTTCTTTCTTTCCATCGAGTTTCTAATTCATTTTTTTTTTTTGCGATATTTGAGTTAAGATGAAGCAAGATCAAGGTTTTTATTTCTTTTGCTTCTCTCTGTCTTCATTTATTTTTTTATTTTCTTTCTATTCATTTTTGTGTGTGTCAGATTTTCTGAAATTTGAATGTTTATGAAGTTGTTGATTTAATTTTTACTGTTAAGTGTTTTTTCCACTGTGAATTTGGCGCGTTTAGAATTGGATTTTGGTTTTTTTCCCTGCAGATGAACTGCCGTTTTTAATGCTTGTTGTTTTGCATTTTTTGTTGCTTGTTTCCCATATGAAACCTAATTTCATATGAGTTCTTGATTTTTCTGTTCATATTTTCGTTCTTATTCCTTTTCAAAGACTGCTCTAATGCGAATTGAGAGAATGGACCACGGTTTCTGATACATTTTTTTTTTGGTGATTTATGTATTAGGCTGCTTCTTTTCTACAACAAGCAGCAAGATCACCATAAGGTTTTATTTCTTTACATTTTCTTTGTCTTCGTTTTTGTGTGTTTGCCCTTATGAATCACGTTGATATCTAGAGTAATGTTGATCGAAAAACTTAGTAGGTATCTCCATTATCACTCTCCTTCCACTACTACATTTTTTATCAAATGCAACAACTTAAAAAAGCTAATGCAACGACATTTTCACTACCATTGCAATAGTAAAGGTCTAATGCAACGGAAATAAAACTTCCACCACTAAGAGGGTAGCTATTGCAACAGCTTGGCCCTAGCCGTTGCAATAGGTAAGTTAATTGTTGCAATAGCTAAATATTGTTTCTTTTTTAGAAATTTGAAGTATGAGTTCAATATTTTATATTTCCCTCTCTATCTTTTTAAGAAATTTCAAACCCTCGTCTACGGTGCTGCTAACAAAAAAAAAACTACTAGGCAAGCAACAAGCTTCATAAATCAGAAAGAGAGGAATTTTGGCAAACAGATATATATGAGAGAAGGAAAGAAAGACGAAGAGAGCGAAAGTTCGACCTCGCACCTCTTCAAACTTCCAGCGAAATTGGTAAATTTTTGTGTGGGTTTTTGGTATTTGTCATTCTGTATTTCCATTTGATTGAATATGGTCTTTTCAACATTCCAAGTAATTGAATTGTGGTTTAGTGTTAGACTTTTAGGGTTCTTTATGTCGGTTTTTATCATTTGATTCGAGTTTCTTTTTTATTATTTGGTTCTCTAATTAGGGGTTGCGATTTTGATTTTCCGAAAATTCTAGTTTTTGGAAATGAGATGAGGATGCAGATTGACGAATGCATATGTAGTTTTTGGGATGCTTGTGAACAGTTAATAGATTTTTTTACCCGTGAATGAAAATTTCAGATATAATTTCAATGTGTTCTATGTGCAATTCGTAATTTTTGGTATTTAAAGTGGGTTTTGATAGGCACACCAAGTGTTTGTGGAAAGCTCTAAGAGAGAGAAACTTGAAGTTAGAGGGTAGAAGAAGCTCATGAATCTGTAAACCATTGTAAGTGAACAATATAATTCAAGCTATATTCCAGTGTATGCTTTTCTTCTTTTTCTTTCTGGAAAATGGAGTCTCTCATAATTTTACGACAGTATGGTGGATGAGTTTATTCAGCAGCTTGGAATATCCAAGATAATTTAGTGATTAACATTAAATTATGTAACTGCTGTCACCTCTGTACTTGGCTCTTTGCAAGCATTTCCTAGCACAGACAAAATTAGATAGAGGAACGATTGCGAAAGTTTTTACACAATGTTGGTAGGTAATAGCAATTTAAGCATTTCCTGAACTCCTAACCACAATATCACTACCATGACAACATGATTAATTGCTCCCATAATAAATGTTATATTATATTACCCATCCCTTGTGTTCCCTATTCCCTGTTCCCTTCAAATAAATCCAGTGAGTTCGGGAAAGTAAAGTGAGATAAGGAAACTTAGCTCTTTTTGTTAGAATAAGATTCTGAAATTTGAAGGGCATATGTAAATTACAAAGATGACACCTTTTTCGATTTTGAAGGTATACTGCTCCTATTTTCTCTTGTGCAATATGGTAGCTTTTCAATTTGGAAGATCTAATGATTTGGGTGAGTTATGTGAATTCTTATGTTTAAATATCTTCCATCTGAATTAATTGTTCACAAAGTCGAAATGACTCTTTGTCTCTCTCCATTTAAAAAGTAAACTTAAGGCACGATGACAAAAAGATCCGTCGATGTCACTGATGAATTCATTGATTGCCTTCTTTGTTCCTGCATATTCCTTGAGAACCTGTGCGTAGTAAATTCAGCGTATCTTACCAACCTCAGAGTCTCTAGTTTGTTACAACGATTGAAACATTTGGAGGTAACTTATTGCTTCCACTTGAGAATTATTGATATTTCTACCCCGAATCTTGAATCTTTTTCATATTGTGGCCAAGCTATAGAGCTTCATATCAGGCATGCCTCTTCGCTCTCTAAGGTCGCTGTTGGTTCGCAAGATTACAATGCCTCCATATCCTATGCATTCGACTCATTTTTACAATATTCTTCGCAATTGGAGTCTCTAAGTTTGATGATGAACTTAAAATATGAGGTTAGTGTGTTAGTTACCTCTTTCCAAATCATTACTGATAATTGGTACTTTTGTCAATCAAATTTCAGATGTGTATGTTTGATGATGTCTTATCTCATGCAGTTGAATATCCAGATCATTAATCCTCCTACTTTGACAAATCTTAAGCATCTAGAACTGTGTGTTATTGCATGTTGCAATAAAACACTCCTTGGATGGACGTCCTTGATTGTGGCAGTGCCAGTTATGCAGAAGCTGACACTGAAGGCAAGCACCCCTGCTTCTTTTCATATATCAAATAAGTGAATTCTTCGAAACAATCCTTTTGCTTTCCTAATTTTATCTAAAAGGGATTTTCCTACACTTCTGTTAAGACTAGTAGGTATCTGTTCTTGTTGAAGTTACTCGGGTTTGACATCAAACGTGCAAGGCCCATTGTCAAACAAAACGCGTGCCCTCTCAGATGCTTGAAGACGCTAGAGCTTGTTGGCTTTATGGGATGGCCGATTGACCTTGAGTTTGCAACTTTTGTGCTTGAGAATGCTATTGTTCTTGAAGAGGTGATTATTGACTTCACGCCATTTTTCAGAACAAAACCATATCACAAAGGTGTGCAAGAACGTCGTGTGAAGCTGAAAACGAAGCTACCTCTAGGTGTAAAGTTAATTGTCAAGTAAATTTACTATAATATCCAACTTTGTTGCAAATTGTAGATTTTCTATTTATAATAATGCAATACCTATCCGGACAATAAGTTATGTATCTTGTCTTTAGATTTTCTTGTATGACAGCTACAAGAGCTAAATGATTTCCTGTGTCAAGTCAGTTCATTTATTGGTGATTTCATGTAGTAGTTTTCTACTCTACTTTCAACTTGTCTGAAATTTACATTCAAGAGATTAGTTAAGTTCCGTAATTGTGGCTCCTCTACTTCAATGGCTCAACTTGTGATAACTAAAATTTAGTTCAAAATTTTGATTGGTTTTGCATGAGGACGACCATATTTAGAAGAGGCTTGTAAATGTTAGCTAGCATAGCTGGTAAATCATTGGGAGTTTTGGATTATAATAGTAATAGAGGCGTTGCATTAGCTACACGATGTTATTGCAAGATGTATGGAAGCGTTGCAGTAGATGCGAAAATGGGACAAAATATCACTAATAGGGGCGTTGCAATAGTTATTAGATGGCGTTGCAGTAGATCCAGAGGCGTTGCAATAGGCCCTATAGCTGATGCAACGGCTACTTACACCTATTGCAATGGCTATGTGATAGCCGTTGCCATAGGTCTAAAACGTCATTGCATTAGACCTATAGCAACGCCTTCAAATGCAACGGTTGGGGGCCGTTGCATTAGACCTATTGCAACGGAAATCGGCCCTAATGCAACGAATTTCAAGGGTTGCATTAGGCTTAAAATGTAGTAGTGTTCATTCAATTCTGTGTTACAGTTAGCAAATCCTCTCTTTTTTTTTAGTGATTTGCGAATTTTAGGTTTCTATTTTTTGGTTTAATATTCTTCCTCCCATTTACTTGATGTGGATTCTCATCCTTTTTCTATTTATTTTCGAGTTTTAGGGTTTCAATTTGATGAAGTGTGATTGTGAAGGAGAAGAGGAAGCCTAGATCAGAAAGCAACCATGGCCTAGGGGACTTTGATCCGACTTAAAGCAAAGTAAAGTGGTATTCTTCTAATTTGATATTTGTTATTTTAAAGCCCTAATTTTTCAGGTTTAGAGTTTTATTTAATTTTTCTTCCTTTATATATGTGTATTTATACACCCAACTACTCTGAGGAAGGAAGAGATTGCTATTATTGTTCAGCTTTTAACCTCGTTGTTTCTGCAAAACGATGACCAAACAATGCTTCTATCTTGATGAAATACGGAGCACTATAAGTCTCTCTTGCTTATTGTTCATATTTATCCAAGGATTTAAATATTCATAGTTTGGAGTAGAATTTAGTTGATGGGTCATCTGAAATGCTCTTTATTTTATTCATTTGTATGGTTAAATTAAGTGATGATTCTGCATCTTTTCTGGTTAATGGGTTTATATATGTGTGTAAACTAGCTGCTGTGAGCCTGTGAGTGTGTACAATTTGACAACCTAAGGTTAGTTTTGTTGTTTGTCATGGAATGTGTTTATGGTGAAAGATGATAAGAATTAGTTTGAAGTGGAAGATCTACGAGGTCCAAGTGAAGGATAGTAGGTTTACAAGATTATTAGAAGGGACTGCGAACATAGGGGTTAGAAAAGGGTTACTTTACTAGAGAGATGTTTTAGTGAAGATAGAGAAGAGAGTGTCAAAAGCTATGAGAAAGAGTAAGGGAAGATGATTTAGTGGCATAGGAGGGAGGTAAGAGTTGTGTAGGGAATCGGAAGGAGGATAGAGCGAAAGAGGCAAATGAGAGCCAAGGACCAAATTGTTAGTTGGTTGCTTGTTTTATGAATATTGTTTGTAGCTCTAGTTGAGTTAGTTGCAGCCCAGTTTAGTTAGTTTGTAGCATGGGCAACTGGAATTGCTATTTGTGGATAATATCAATATCATTAATTACTTATGGGATGTAGTAAGATAAGGGGAAAGTTAAATACTGAATTGCAAGAGTTAATAGGGGAAACGAGAAGGAACAGATAGCTGGAGTTTATGTGAGGTTTATTTGAGTTTCAAACTCAATTAAGAGTTTGTTTCTGATGTGTATAATAGTAGATTGATCTCATAAAAGGGTAGCATATATTGGAAGGTGATATAATGTGGAAACCTTTTGAGCTTAAGAATGATGCAATATTAACATCTCATCACCTAGCATATTTAATTTTATTAATGCATGGTGGTTCCCATTAACAAGAAGGATGGTCCTCCCTACATGTTGCCATAAGACATCGCATAAGTCGTGATACTTAATTTTGTGGCTTAACGATTAAATGAGTTAAACCGCTCTTTTGGAATATCAAATCTAGTATTTAATATCCAAAACTTGGATCTTACGTATGTGATATAATTTTGCAAATAGCACTTGAATCAAGGGAAAATCATCAATTTTCTAGCATGACTTGAAATTAGCAAATCATTATTGTATGATTATGTGCTGGTAAAATGTTTTTAAGGGATAGAAGTAGCAATTTTCATGGGCTTTTGAAGCTCCCTTTACTTGAGTTGTTGTTTTTGTGGTGCAAACTGGAGGTGTCGTCTTCTCTTTATATTCTTTCTTGTGATAGTTACTCATACAATATATGTTTCTCTCTCAAACTTCTTTTTCCAAAATAAGTTTGCTTTGGTTGTGGGTCACTTATACTTAGAGTTCTATTATCGTAATTAATCTGAATGATGTTCTCTATGTATATAGAACACAATAGGTTGCTTTAATTAAGGAATTGCTTTAGGTTATACTGAACTTCGAACCATGCTAAGAGTTAATAGATACCATTTTTAATTTTATGCTAGAAAAATGAAGAGCGTAACTTGCTTCAATTTTATGTTCTGTTTTTTTTTTTTTTTTTTTGCTTTTTATAAGATTTAAATCATTACGATGAACAACTACTTATACAATTTTGTTTGATTTGTTATTTGCAATAACTTGAATTAAACATACAAGGAAGTCGGTCTTTCTGAAGTAGTTTAACGGAGGCCAGTCTCAATCTTAAATTCCTGAATACTAAGGGCTTATAGTTAGGATTGCATGTTAGACTAATCTGAACAACTCAAGTACTGAGGCTAGATTATGGTGTTTTGTTTTTGTGTCTTATATAGTATTTAGTTATGGTCATTTATTTAGGTATCTTAAGACACTTAGTTATGTAGGAGCTACTCTTGCTTTGCTTTTATTAGAGTTCGCTTCATGCACTTCTTTTTGTAGTTTAGTGGTGCGTGGCTTTTATCTTTATATATCAAGAATGATGTCTTCTTTATTTGCATTGCAATCTGCCTAGCTTTTACAAGAGACTCCTCGGATGGTTTACCTTACTACTTGCAGTGTTTAATTACTTGTTGCTTGTGCTTAAAATCCTTCTTTTTAGTGTGGGTCTTGCTTATGCCTTGAATGTATTGGTGACATTTTCTTTGCAATGGAGATCGATATACCGGACTATCGGTAACCTTGCCTCTTGCTTTAAGTTGCTTTTGTGATTTTTTTACTTGAAGCTTTAAAAGGCGGTATATAAGCAAGGTTTAAAATTACTTTGGGTTATTTTTATTTGAGGTTAGACAAGGAGGTCTTTAAACAAGGGTTAGAGGGATTGAGTTCAAGGGAAAACGATATTGTTTAAACTACTGGACTCTTATTGAGTTGGATTAGAACTCTTTATTTACTGTTTTGGGGAAAGATGCATTGATACTTCAACGCATATTGTTCTTTTTGGGCATATTCTTTCCTTAGAATCAATGTTATTTCCTAGAATATGTAGTGATTATATTCCCTTATAGTACAAACCCTTGCTTTGCATGCTAAGAATACGCTCCTGCTAAGTCGAAGATGCGCAAATAAATGCCTTACATGCATGCAACTATTTTCTGGTGTTCGTGTGTTTTTTGGGTTCTGAGAATGATGTTCAGTTTAGGTTGAAGGGCCTAAGCTAGACTACATATTTCAATATTGTTATAGCCACGAGGAAAAACACCTATATGTGTATATTGTTCTTGCTTTTTAGAAGTTCAAACAGTTATCCGAACTTATTTTCTACTGGAACGCCTTCGCTCTTTTAAGACAAGCAATGGGTATTTAGCATTTCTTTTGATTCATCAAGGTGTTCCTTTGTTTTTGTGGGCAAATCTCTCGAATTTGTTAATGATAAGACCTTTCGAATATCTCTCGAGTTTGTTGCATAATAGTCCCTTTATTTTGATCTCTCTCATATGAGGACCCAAAGAGATATGTCATGTGTGTCTCTTTCAGGTTGTAGCTTGTAACTAGGGAATCACCTCTTTCCCACCTGACTTCTCTAATTATTGTGATTGATATTTCAAAACTGCATGTCATTAAGGGTCTTCCACAGCTTATCTTTGTTCGTGCGAGCTACACCATTGAGGTATTCTATCGCCTTGCTTCACTTCCGCACCCCATCCCCATCTCTACACTGACTGCATATAGTACACCTCCTACCTGTTTGAGTGATTCTTTTTTATTTCCATGAAGAATGTAGAAGCAGAAAGGATATATGTAGACCATGTCACACATCTTAAACCAACTGATGGCGGTTCTGCGGCCACCCAATGTGAGCCCAGCTGCCTAATTTTCCTTTTGACAACATAGGGATAAAACATATAGAAATAGGTCTTCTAGTTTTGCTTCTTTCAAATTGCTTTTTGTTGCAGTGGCTGCTCATTTGACTGGTATCCACAGTGCGATAAAGATGCTCAATAGCCGTGTTAGAGTGCTTCTCCAGTATCTTGTTTCTATGCAGAAAGGTTTGTTATGTGTTCGTTTGACCTTCTCCAAAGGGGTAGGCAGTGGGATGCAGGATGAGGTTAGTTTACTAACAATATTATTTAGGTGACAAGTTTGTTTGATAACATATACACTTGTGCATATTTGAAAGATGTCAACCCGGACACAATTGTCAGATTGAACCCCGAGCATATGAGGAAGCAATCTCCAGGCACTGGGTTGTAAAATCCCAAATATGATGAGATTATGAAGAGCAAAAAGCAAAGCACTATTGCTATTGTGGAATATGTGAATTTATAATGTATGAGTATCTGTTCCTTCTTCACTCCCCTTTTTACATATATTTTTGGTACACCTAGTTAGTATCTATATTAAAATCTATGTTGTAAAAGCAGTTTTTAGAGAGGAATGAATACTATCAAGTTACACCTCCTGCACAAGACCTGAATGTGGGTGCCCCCTTTTACTATTGTTTTCTATATCTAACTGGCTGTAATTTGTCACAGAAAGTAAGAACCAACCTTATTTAGAAGTTATATGTTTGTTATCGTGGAATAGATATATATTTGAATGGTTCCTACCCGATTCGTGTCATTTGAAATATCGTTGTTGAAACTTAAAGATGTTTCATCTGTAGTATCATAATATCAATAAAGGGTTATGTGAATGTTATGTTAACAATATTGTATAGACCCTTTCTTGGGTCTTGGCTTGTCGAAGCAATGAACAAAAAACCATATTTTTGTATCGTGAACGTTTTTTGCCCGAACTTATAAGCCTATATTGGGAAACAAAGCGATTTCAATATTGTATGAGACTGATGTGTGCTTGCTAAGTATAGATATATGTGAGAGAGAGTTATCTTTTTGGAATGAACTAAACTTCTCATGCTTAGAATCTAATTGTGTAGATTATACTACACATCCATGTTCATGGGGTCCTACTTAGCATGTAAGTGTTTAGATTGGTTGTTAGAGAAGTGTAGATTCATGTTTGATAGAACTATGTTTGTTTACGATATATTTAATCAAGCTAAGGGGAGTATCTTGTAACCAATTTGTTGGCAGAAATATGACCGTTGTTTGAAGGGAAGATAGATTGATGAGGAGGCTTTAAGCTGAATAACGTCAAAGATGGACCTTTTGACGATGACATTGTGAAGATGGTAGTAAACATTATTTATGCACTTGGTTTTTTTTTCTTCAAGTATAATATAAAGAAGAGAACATTTCAGATCTAATTTTAGGGTGAACTTTATTAATTGAAAAAATAAATACACAAATTAGAAGAAGACTTTCTACACTTTTGCAAAACCATAAAAGGGTACCAACTCTTCTTTTGCAGGGTTGATGCCTTGATGGTGTAGGCCAATTTAGACTATTAGTTCCTCTATGGCTAACTTGAATCATTTGAGATTTAGAGCGCAATTATATGGATTTTGGATCAATTTTCAAAATAAAATTCTGCCATCAAATATACCTTCACACTTTTGCATCAGTGCCCCATACTAGCTACTACACTTCTTTTGGGTTGAAAAATAGTTTCTTATTGTTAGTTTATTATGTTGTCTAACACAAATATATATGATTTCAGAATAAATACAAGGTTTAAGATTGCAAGGGGGTTCTCAGTTGGTGTAACGTCTAAATTGGTCGAGTAGGGAGGAAGGGAGCCTTTGGTTTGCTCTGTTTTCATCATGAAAAAAAGCATTTGTAGCACATATCTTGTGTGACTAAGTGATATTTTAAGAGCATATTATCAATGATTTGCTATTTTTCCTTTTACTGTCAAATCCTTGTTCATGCTCTTCCTCATTTGGTTTAATAAAGAATGATTATTCATGCAAAATTTAAATTATTAATCTTTCTCCATTTTGTGGGAAATATAATATTTTTCAAAAGTGCAACATGCCTATAAATTTCTTATTGAAGATTGGGTAATTCTACTTTGTTAACATTTACTTTCCATTTTTATGTAAACAAAACAAACAGTTAGATTTATATAGGAAAAATTAATTTCATATAGTGTTGATCATATCAACCTTCATTTCTTAACAATTGTAACATATTTTTGGAAGTTTCACAATACGTGTGCTATTTTTTTTTTCTTTGTGAGGTTTATCTAAAGAAAGCCTTATTCTATTAAAATTATATGGGTATAGTTCACGTTCTCCCAATGATTTGTGCGCCATATTCATAAGTTCCAATATTATAGAACGAAGTTGATATACTTCGTGATGTATTCTTAGTTTGTGGATTCTTTGAGTTTCTTCGGCCAAGGACGATTGTTGTTCAGGAATCATTCAAAGATCTTGGCCAAATTCCCTTAGTTGGTAATATTATGGATAGGATTAATTTTCACTGGATTCTATTTATATTTCCAATATTTTTTTAGTTTACAGGAAGAAAAACAAGTGAAAGATAGAGAAAGGACAAAAGGGGAGGGAGTAAGAAGACGGACGAGTAGGAGTTGACTTTCAAAAAATTGAAAAATCATAAAGATGAGTAAGACAGAAAGGGAAAGAGAAAAGAATACATTTTACCTTTTATCATAGAATTATTAATATTAACAAAAATCTTAAATTGCTCAAGAGTCGACACTCAAATTTCCAACTTCAAATATCTGGAGATAAGGAAGATACATACCATTACGAAAAGGTAGAACTACGTTATTAAAAAGGCGATATTATCTAGAGCGAGCTTTGGCTTGTATTACTCAAAATTTATGTTTTCGTATTTAACAATTTAACCATTTGGAAAAACTATGTTTTTTTGTGTTTGATTCTGGGAAAACAATTTAACCCTTTTCATTACGATATTTTGGGGTAGCGCACCTAGACAAGATCAAGGAGAAAATGAAGCAAGGAAAGGAAGTAAACTTCAAGATTCATGATGATGGGAGTCTAAGGTTTAAAGGGAGGTGGTGTGTACCACAAAAGTGCAATGACCTTAAGAAACGTCTTATGGACGAAGGGCATAATACTCCATATTCTGTGCACCCTGGGGGTGACAAGTTGTATAAAGACCTTAAGGTGATCTATTGGTGGCCAAACATGAAGCGAGAGGTAGCTGAATACGTGTCTAAGTGTCTAACCTGTCAGAAGGTGAAGATAGACCATAAGAGACCCATGGGGAAAGTTCAATCGTTAGAGGTCTCTGGATGGAAGTGGGATTCTATTTCTATGGACTTTGTGACTGCCTTACGAGGAGTGGAAATGATACCATTTGATTTATTGTGGATAGACTGACCAAGTCCGCCGTGTTCATACCTATTAAGGAGACATGGAAAAAGAAGCAACTCGCTAAGACCTATATCAAGCATGTAGTGAGATTGCATGGAGTTCCAAAGGACATTATTTCGGATCGTGACTCTAGATTCCTATCGAAGTTCTGGAAAAAGGTCCAATTAAACCTTGGGACAACATTGAAAATGAGTACCGCCTTTCACCCGGCGACCGATGGTCAGACTGAGAGGACTAATCAGACTATGGAGGATATGTTGAGAGCTTGTGCGATCGATTTTCAAGGAAGTTGGGAGGACCAATTAGATTTGATTGAGTTTTCCTACAACAATAGTTATCATGCGAGTATTAAGATGGCACCATTTGAGGCATTATATGGACGGAAATGTAGGAGTCCCATTTGCTGGAATGACTTTAGCGAAAATATAATTTTGGGGACGGAATTTATTGAGGAAAACGTCAAGAATGTAAAATTGATTCAGGCTCGAATTCAAGCTGCGCAAGATAGGCAGAAAAGTTATGCTGACTTAAAACGACGCGAAGATGAGTTTGCTGTAGATGATAAAGTATTCTTGAAAGTATCACCCACTAAGGGCGTTATGAGATTTGGGAAAAAGGGCAAGCTAAGTGCTAATTATGTAGGTCCATATGAGATTTTAGAGCGCATTGGGAAAGTAGCTTATAGATTGGCGCTACCAATGGAGTTTGAAAAGATGCATGATGTATTCCATATATCCCAACTTAAACGCTATATCCCTGATGAGCGTCATGTGTTAGAGCCTGAAAGAGTTCAGATAGATAGTAGCCTCACATATGAGGAAAGACCTGTCAAGATTCTCGACAGGAAAGTGCGTAGTACGCGCAACAAGGATGTTCATATTGTCAAAGTTATTTGGTCTAACCACGAGTCAGAAGAGGTAACGTGGGAAGCCGAAGATGATATGAAGAAAAAGCACCCAGACCTATTCCCTGAGGTGAGTTACGAGGGCGTAACTCGTTTTCTTTAAGGGGGGTAGAATGCGATAAATTTCGCGCTTTTGTCTATTTTTATGAGATTTTCATGCATATGTATGCCTCTGTCGGGCAATTTGCACATGTTAGTGCAAAAGAAGTAGAGTCTCCGCATAAGAAAAAGTGTTCATAAGTAACACAAGTGTTAAAAAAAAAAAGGGGAAAGTACACAAGATACACTACCTTGTTTCAAAAACTTTTGAAATGATGAGTTCAAACTTTTGAAAGTACGAGGATTTTGTGTCAAGTTTCGGGACGAAACTTCTTTTAAGGGGAAAGGTAGTTAATGGAATCGAAAGCCCAAAAAAGTGATAAAAAGGGAAAGAGTCATTTGATGACTAAAGTTTTAAATAGCCCATCTTATTAGTCATCAAGTTTCATTAATTAAAATCTCTTTTCCTAAGCCCACAAGTAAAAGCCTTTATATAAATATCCTAAAACCCCAAAATATTTTCACCCTACACTTTATTTCCCTTCTTTTCTCACGTGTTTCTCTCTCTCTCTACTCGGCATTCTCTCTCTCCTCCTTGTGCGTCGTTTTCCTTCGGTTTCTCTCTCAAAAGTTTGTTTCTTCTTCTTCAAGTAACGTTTCTTGTTCAACAAGAAACGTCATAAACCTCTTCAAGAGCCAAAATATTGCTGCCACTGCTGTCCGGCGCCTCTTTTACCCCATTGTTGTGGTTGTTTTCTTTCTTCCTCACTAAGATTCCATTAAAGTACTAGTTTTTATGTTATTTTATTATTATTTATCATATTTGCAAATTAAATTACTGTTTTATATGCACATATATTTTCGGTAATCATGAATATTATTATAATAAATTTCAGATTTATTATGACAAGTTTATTTTAGTTTTTATCATGAAATTTATAGTTTTTAGGGTTTTTAATTACTAGAAACTATATATATAAAGTATAAATCATGAGATTTACTTAGTACGTAATTATATATATATTGAATATATTTTCAGAAGATTTATTTAATATTATAAGTGTTGTAATTTCAGAAAATAAGTATTTAGAGAGTTTTAAAGGATTTTTAATCACTAGAATAGCTGTACTATACTAGGGATTAAAAATAACGAAAGTTTGGTACGTAAAAATGATTTTAAAACACGTTTAAGGGGGTTTTGATCGTTTTAAAGTTGCTGTAATTTTTAGTTCGAGATATTCATTTTCATTACTTTATTTTCTAGGCGGAGATTTCGTTGTAACGTACACCCGCACCATTTGACGAGAAATCCCAATTTTGAGGCAGAAGGGTCAGGTGCGCACACACCTTCTTGTGGTGCTCCCGCACCTCCTTTTGGTACGTCCGCACCTAATTTTGGTGCACCGGCACGCTTTGTTGCCGGAAAGAAAATTCGAGCTTTATTAAAAAAACGATAGTTTTGTTTTTAGTTTTTTAACTTATGCTTTATTCTAGAGTTTCGAGAGTTATTACTAGGGTTTATACTAAAGAGATAAACACTTTAGTTTTATCGAGATTTGAGATTATCATAGTTTGTGATGCAACTATAAATTATCTCGAGAACTGGAAGCTGCTGAAACTCCTGTGGAGATAGCACCGATTACTTAAGGAGCAGAGGGAGATCAACTGAACCACCAGGAAGGTGCTAAACGGAAATGGAAGGGCTTTACAACCTCCAATCGCATCTATGAGAAAGGTACGGGTCTGAAATTTGTGGCTCCATCTAATAGCAATGTTAGTCTAGTAGCAAAACTTGATAAGATCGAGGTTGAAAAAATGAGTGAATGTTGGCAGAATGGTATTATTGTCTATGTGGTAAGGCAAAACCCTATGTTGACAGTAATTAATCAGTATGTCAATGCTAACTACTGCAATCTATTGGAGGAACCGACTATGTTTAAGCATGAGGAAGGCTTCTTCCTAATTAAATTAAAGTCTAGGGAGGAGAGGGACAACATTTTATATGCGGGTCTCATTTGTTTTTGGAAAACCGATGATTGTTAAACCTCGGAGTTCAAATTTTAACTTTCATGAGGAGATACTGAAAGTGATACTTATATCGGTGAAACTACCTAACCTTCCTCTTAATTGCTGGGGAGAGAATTCTCTTAGGAAGTGTATTGGGGGTTCCATTGTATGCTAATGATTGTACTAGCAAGTGCCTGAGAGTATCTTTTGCTAGAATATTAATAGAGCTTGATATGACTCAAGATATACCTCGGGAGATTGATGTAAAGGACCCCTATGGTGTTGTATTTAAGCAGAAGGTGGTTTTTGACTGGCTCCCTCCTTTTTGCAAGAAATGCCAAATGGTGGGGCATAACTGCAGAGCCAAAGGGCTGGTTAAAGCTCCTGGCAAGGTTGTGTAGAAATGGGTTGTTAAGAAAACCACTCAACAGGAACAAGCATCAAATGATACTCATGCAAATGTTGGGTCCAGTATTCCTGTTATAATTGATGAAGGGATTGTAACTGTAGTTAATGAAACGGTTACTCCTATTTTTACTCCTTGTATTGTTCAAGAAAAGGATCCAGAAGAGGGGATGTGGAAAATGGTTACTAGAAAGAACAAAGACAAAGGCAAGAGTGTTATGCCAAGTGGGATTCAGCTTCAATTTGGCTCAGGGCTGCCTGGGGGTGCTAGGGGACCTAATCCCTATGTATCTTAATGAATGTAGCCACCTGGAATGTTAGGGGAATGAATGATCCCCTGAAAGTGAAGGAAATAAAGCATTTCCTTCATTCGAACAAGTTAATTGTTTGTGCATTACTAGAAACTAGAGTCGAAGTCATAACTGCCTCAAAATTCAGAAAATTTTTGGCAATGATTGGAAGTGGGTGTGTAATTATGACCACTCTAACAAGGGGAGAATCAGGTTAGGGTGGTTAATTGGTGAAGCTAAAGTCATTATTCAGGCCGTCTCTGAACAGGTGGTTATGGTTGAGGTGCAAAATGGATTTGGAGCTTTTATGTTTTATATGGTTGTTGTTTATGCTTTACACTATGTTACTACTAGGAAACGTCTTTGGACTGAAATGGTAAGATTTGTAGCAGGTATTTCTCAACCTTGTATCATAATAGGGGATTTCAATGCTGTATGTAATGTTGTTGATAGAATGAATGGTGTGGATGTTGCTGAAGCTGAAACTATAGATTTCAGCACCTTGATGATGGATAATCAGCTAATGGAAGCTCCTTCTTGTGGGCAATTCTATTCATGGAACAAGGAGTGGGGCTGGATAGGGTTTATAGCAGAATTGACGAAGCTATTGTCAATTGTGAATGAATTAATCACTATTCTAGAGTTGTGATTAAGTACCTTGAAGCTGGTGTATCTGATCACACACCCCTTCTGTTTGACACTGGAGATTCTCAATGCCAAAGAGGTAAGCCTTTTCGTTTCATGAATTTTCTTGCTGATCAGAATGGTTTTATTGAAATGGTGCAGGAAGCCTGGTATTCTACTTCTATTGCTTATAAACTGAAGACTGTCTGGGACAAGTTGAAAGTTGTCAAGGCAGCTTTGAAAAGCTTTCACTCTAAAATCTTTTCTAAGGCTCACTTCAAAGTGGAGGAGCTACGAAAGAAACTTGCTGCTATGTAAGCATTGCCTGAGATGGAATTTTATATTGAACCACAGCAAGAGGAAAAATTAATCCTAGAACAATTGAGAAAATGGTCTAGGAATAAAGAGAGCATCTTACAACAAAAAGCCAAGATCAACTGGATTACTTTGGGGGACTCCAATTCAAAATTCTTCTTTACTACAGTGAAGGTGAGAAACACAAGGAATAAGATAACAGTGATTCATAGTACCCAACGTGACCTCTTGACTGAAACTATAGCTATTCAAGATGAAATTACAAGTTTTTACAGAAAGTTTCTTGGGTCAAGCACAGATCAGCTGGAGGCTATTGATCTAAGGGTTGTGAGAGAGGGCCCGAGGTTGAAGTATGAAGACTGATGCCTACTAATGCAAGTTGTGACCACCACAGTTGACCTAGCTCTTGCTTCCACTGATGACTCAAAAGCTCCTGGATTGGATGTCTTCAATGCAGTTTTCTTCAAGAAAACTAGGCATATCATTAAACATGACATTTATGTTGTTGTTCTAGAGTTCTTTGACCAGGTGTATATTCACAAACCAGTCAATTGTACTGCAATTACACGGATTCCTAAAGTGGGAAATGCCTTGTATGCAAAAGATTATAGACCTATTGCATGTTGCTCTATTGTGTATAAGCTGATTTCTAAGATCCTAACTCACATACTACATAAGGTGATTACAACAGTCCTGAGTTGCTCTCAAACAAGCTTTATCCTAGGAAGGCAGATTGTGGATAATATTCTACTGGCAACTGAGCTAATAAGAGGGTATAATCGGAGCCATACATCTCCTAGGTGTGTAATCAAGGTTGATATCAAGAAAGCCTATGATTCAGTGGAATGGGTGTTTTTGAAGAGTATGCTTAAGGATCTTGGGTTCCTTGAAAGGTTTACTCAATGGATAATGGCTTATGTCATGTCTGTATCCTACTCTATATTATTGAATGAGGTACCTTCCAATCCTGTTAATGCTAAGAAAGGCTTAAGACAAGGGGATCCATTGTCCCCCTTTTTATTTGCTTTTAGTATGGAGTACTTAAGTAGATGCGTGGGAGATATGAGTAAAAACCCAGACTTTAACTATCATCCCAATTGTGAAAGGCTTAACCTGACTCATCTTATGTTTGCTGATGATCTCTCATGTTTGCTAGAGTAGATGACAGCTCTATTGTAACAGCCCGATTCCCGAGCTGCTAGCTAATCACACTTAAGATTCACTAATCACAATCAATGCTTAATAAGCCTCGAATTTATTATTTTTCGCAGCGGAAACATAACCTTACAAATCGATCTTGGACATGTGGGTTATGGGCCCACAAACAAAATCCTTAAAAAAACACAATTATCTCGACTAGATTCCCAAATATTATATACAACAAAATATAAATAACTATTCTCAAATCAACTATCTAGATACAAACTCAATCCATAATCCACGACAACATCATAATCTTGCTTCACTTACATTCTCGAGCTCTTGATACCTAACCTGTAAATTCAGAGAAGAAGTACAAAACAAACAAAATTCCAAAATGAGTGGAAAACTCGTAACCTTTACTTCAGCCCATTATAAACATTTTGTTTCTCAAATCATTTTCATCTCGTTACACCGCTAGCATAGTTCACTCTCTTAAACAAATCAGTGGCAAGTACAGGCTTTGGACAAAGGACAAAAGTTGCCTCCAAGCTTCGCTATGGAGTCCAGCAATTCACTACCCCCAAAGTTCGCAATGGAACGTAGCCGACCGTATTAGGTCAAAAGAGTAACCATCCTCCACCCATACCTTGCCCACTTATTATTTTCAGTTCATAAACTAAGCCATCAAAACAGTTGCATATTCATATTCATCGAATAACGTTTCCAGAATCAACACATTCATAACTATGGCTATAGTACGAACTTAAGTATCAAAAACAGAATAGAGATCCACACACACACATGGGCATGAGTAAATGATTTTACTGAACATAAAAGTTACCTGAAATGTAATCCAATTCCACCAACATAATTTCCTTCATAATCTCGAATGATACTTCACTCCAAAATTATCCTCCAAGAATCACCTCACAATTATAACGATAATCAATAATCAATCTTAACTAATCTAATTAACTACAAAGTGAAACCAAAACTAATTCCCAATTTACAAGTTATCAACCTTTAACATTCTAATTCTATAATCCTGAATTCATAATGAGAATTCTAATTATAAAACCAAACTAACTAACCTTAACTCACAACTTTCACCTAAATCAAGAACAACAACAAACCAATAACTGTGGCACATCACCACCACCACAACAATCCCAACACCAACAATAATAGAACAGCAACACCACCACTAACAATAATAATAACAACAACAACAACAACAACAACAACAACAACAACAACAACAACAACAACAACAACAACAACAACAACAGCAACAACAATACAACAACAACAACAACGTAATAACAATAGCACCAATACAAAAGCACAACCAACAGAAACCACCACAACTCCTCTCAATCAGACTATACTCCATAATTAAACTCCTAACCATCATCTAATTTATAAAACAATTGGAAAAAAAAGTAAACCAATTAAACCTTTGCTAACACCAACTAGAAATCAGATATAGAAACAAGAGGTAGGAATTTATACCTCTGCCATCCAAGAAGCAGCAAAAAACAGAGGAAGCAGAGAACATAGAGAACAGAGAGTAGAGGGATCTCGAAGCTCCGGCGAGGATGATTGAGCACCGACAAGTTAGCGGTGCACTAACGCAAGTAAACGACAAAAGAAGGCCCGCAACACAAGCGAAGGAGGAGAGAAAGATTTTCGAGGGAGGAGAGAGAAACACAAGGCCTCGGTGGCTCGCGAGCAGCACAGCAGACACAGCAGCGACGAACAACAACAGCGGTGTGGTGGCTTGTAAGCAGCACCACACGCACAGGTCCAACGAGCAACAATAACGCCAGTGAGGCAAATGGATTCCGACGAGAGAGAAAGCAGGGGACGAGAGAGAGGATTGAGGATTTGGAGGTTTTTGAGTTCTTCACGGGAAGAGAGAGAGGAAAGAAAGGCTTTGGCTGGGGTTTTGTTTCATTAAACCGACCGACAAATGAAGGGGATATTTGGGGTTTATTCAACCGACAATGGAAAATGGGGAGGTAAATTGATTTTGGTATTTTGCATAATAACCGACAAAGGGTTTAGGGTTTTGGTTTCTATTTTGGGCAAATACGACTCAACCAGTTGCACATAGAACTCAAATAATTTTTATAATAATAATAATAACCTCATAAAATCAAACAAATAAATATATTACAAACACGACAAATAGAAATCATATTCCACAACTCAAATAAAATAAGAATTTCCGAAACATAATTAACTTAATAAATATATTTAGCTTTTAAATAAAGGCTCTTAAAAACAAGGCTATTACATCAATAAGGAAGATTACGGTTGCCTTCCACAAATTTTCAAGGGCTTCAGGGCTTGAAGCTAGTAATGAGAAAAGTTGCATCTACTTTTCAGGGGTTAGCCAAGATGAAGCTACACAACTTGCAACAGATATTCATATGCCTATAGGTATGCTCCCTTTCAAGTATCTTGGGGTGCCTTTGGCTGCAAAAAAGCTCTCTTTCTCCCAGTGTACACCAGTGATAGATAGAATTACAACTAGGGCCCAAGGGTGGATGGTGCATCTCTTGTAGAGGTGATCATGGGCCGGGCCGGGCCGCGACCAAAAAATTTTTGCCCATTAGTTGGGCCGGGCCTAAATTCGTGCCGAATTTTTGTGTCCTTAGCCCGCTATTTCGGGCTAAATTAGCGGGCTTTTGCGGGCCGAAACCGGCCGGGACAAAAAATAGGCTAAAAAGTCATTTTTGGCTTGCCCAAAGCCAAAAAAAAATATGGGCGGGCCAAAAAATTATGCCCAAAACCCGGCCCAAAAGCGGGTCGGGCCAAAATGATCACCTCTAATCTCTTGTCTTATGCTGGTAGGCTGCTATTGGTAAAAATTATACTTGGTAGCATGCAGAATTATAGGGGGCAAAATTTTCCTCTCCCTAAGAAGCTGATTAAAGTTGTTGAAGCAATTTGTAGGAAGTTCTTGTGGACTGATGGTTTAGACCTGTTGACCCTTGAGCTTTGAAGATGACTTAACCACGAAAGACATAGTGTATTTTATTTATTTATGTTGTTGCTAGATAATTCATTCTCGAGCAAAGAGAATACTTGATTGAAGATTAAACCGGAGAATTAATCAAAGATCGAAGTGAAGATGTTCGAGTGATGGAGTATCAACCATGGAATGAAGATTAGAATGCATTAGGGTGTATTTATTATCTTCATGTTAAGGTTGAGTGAAAGCTCAATTATGTTCGTGGTGAATTCTCAAAGGAACTTGTATTTATTCCCATGACAGGAACATACCTGGCACATTTAGGAACAAGGTTAGGGAACAAGACTTAAAACTGGTTTAGGAACACCTAAGTAACTCTAAAGTTGTGCGTCTAACTCTAGGTGTGCGCCTAATATGTTAGTTAGAGTTTTTAGGGTTGTTTTACTTAAGATCCACTATTTTAGGGAATTTGTTTTTAGTTTGTTAGGAAAAAGTTTTGGAAATGATTTTCGGATTTCATTTAGAAAAATATCTAACCGTTATCTTTTATATTTTATTTAAAAGATTTTGTTTTCAAAATAAAATATCTTTCTGGTTTTTAAAAGATTTTCGTTTGAAATATAAAACTGATTTCGTTTTTATTAAAGTTAATTTTAAAAGATACTTTCCTAAAATCTAGCTAAAGTATATATTTTATTTACTCCCTAAAAATAAGATTACACGCCTAAAGCTACTCCTGCACGTTTTTGTAGTTAGTGGATTTAGTGGCTTGGTTGATTATCTCCCAAGTATTAATTAATTAATTTAAATAAGTTTAATTATTCCTCAAGTTTGTAAAACCACGTAATATGTTATTGCTTCTCTTATTTAGTTAAGTAGTGGATTAGTGGGTTAATTACTTATCAAGGAATATTTAATTTAAATTGTTTAATTAATTAAAGTCATGGAGATCATGGGATCATGGATTAATTAGTGGATAAAATTGTCTTGTCTTAATTGTCTATAAATAGGCTTCTAAAACCTTAGAACAATTTGTGTCTGACTTAGCTAATTTGTCTTAGTTGTCTAAAAGAGTCAATGCCTTTTCCTAAAGAGAATTCATACTTACATTAATCGAGTTTATTACTCTTCCATTGTTTTACAAAGTGTATTTTTGAAAAAAAGGGTTTGAGTGAACTCTTGTAAGTGTGAGAAGCTTTGAGTGAAGCAAGAGAAAGAGAAAGAGAAAGGAACTTCTAGTGAAGTTTGAGAGGAACGACGGTTGTGGTGGGAACTTGAGTTGAGTGACTTAAGTTGAGAATCGAGAGAAAAGTAATAGGTTGTAATCAGAGTTGTTTTGGCCTATTATAGTGGAAATTAAGTTGTGTTAAAATCCCTTGTGGTCGAGGTTGTTTCTTCCTACTAGGCCTAGGAAGTTTTTCCTCGCTAAATCTCTCGTGTTCCCATTGTTTGTTCCCAAGTGTACTTTTATTTTCGCAAAAAGTATAGCTTATTCTCTCACTATAATTCACCCCCCTCTTATAGTGCTCATATTATACAACAATTGCTATCAGAGCGGGAACTCTAAAAATCAGGAAACCCTGTTGAGTTCAAGATCTTGGAAAATATAAATAATAGAGAGAAATTGGAAGAAGGGTACTCTACACAGAGGCCACCAATGTTCAATGGTAAGTTCTACACCTACTGGAAGAACATAATGGAGATCTTCATCAAAGCCGACAATTATCAGGTATGGAGAGTCATATAGGTAGGTGATTTTGAAGTCACTACCACTAATGACAAGAATGAGGTAATTCCTAAATCAATGTCTGATTTTGATAAAGAAGATTTTGAAAAAATGAAAATTAATGCTCTTGCTATAAAACTGCTTCATTGTGGTCTTGGACCTCATGAACACAATCGTGTCATGGGATGCAAAACCGCAAATCAAATTTGGGATCTCCTTGAAGTCACTCATGAAGGTACGAGTGAAGTTAAGAGATCAAAAATAGATCTTTTGATGAATCAATATGAACTCTTTCAAATGAAATCAAAAGAATCTATCCAAAACATGTTTACACGCTTTACTAATATTATTAATGAGCTAACATCTCTTGGAAAAGTGATTACTTCTGAGGAACAGGTGCGAAAGGTCCTATGGAGCCTTCCTAGGGATCGATGGATGGCTAAGGTAGGAGACTTTTAGCGAGTAAAAGTGGCCTACCGATTGGTATATACAAGGTACGTACATCGTCTATGTGCTATGTGATTTAGAAGCATGCTCTAAGAGTATTTTATTTATTAGTATCATGTATAGGACTCTATTTGTTCATATATATGATTACTGGAATTATTTTACATGTTATATGCCTGTGTGCTACATGTGATCTAGAAGTGATTATGATTATAAATGTTTGTATGGAAGGTTGATGCAAGCAGGATAAGTCAAGTTTACTTATTAATTCGTGAGTGGATTAATATAAGTTAAAGTGAATCATGTCTTACATGTATTCTTTGAGTATTATTTACTATCTTATAAGGACCGTGGACCTTATTTGGTAAGTTACAAGGTATACCTATATAAAGGTAAAGTTTATTGTTGGCTAGGTTCAACAAGTAAGTTGGTAAAGGTTAAAAAGGAGGTTAAAGAGTCTTGGTTGATGAGTTGTGATCACTTGTTAATCCAAAGATAAAAAGAGATTTTGTTATGATTGTTTGAGTATTAGTTATGTGTTGCTTGTTTGTTGTGTCAACACAAGTAATAAAATATATTTAACGTAAAGTGAAACGAGAATAATTTATAGACTTGAGGCTGGTGCATGTCTAGAGTTGGACACTAAGGGTTGGAGTACATGGTGGTAGCCCATGGCTTTTCTAGGATTGGATTGATCACCATCCCTCTTTCAGTTCAAAGGTTCCTCGATATCGCGGGTCATTTTTGGAATATGTGGTAGCTCCCATATTTCATATTTTTAGATAAGTCAACTCGTCCAATAACTATTCCATTTAAAGGAAGAAATAATGTTTAGAGTCTAGTTCAGTAAAAGTTGTCTGCAAATTATTATATGCTTATATTATTATTTATCCCTACAAGTTATTTTTGTAGTATAATGTTTAGGATTATTTATGTCTGATATGTAGTACTCAGCTTTGCTGATTACGTGCTTGTCTGTGTGTGTGATCATGGCTTTGCCTATTGATCCTGTGGTGATCCTTCGGGTGAGCAGAGTCCAGAAAGCATTGACATTACAGGTTCGCAGATGCATCTCATTGGGAATCTGGAATGGAGAGACTCATTGTAAACTTTGCTTTCGTAGGAACATGTGTTTTCAGGCATTCGTTTTTAAGTTGGTGTCTTTTAGTTTCAAATATTGTTATTGATTTCATAAGTTTTAATAAAGTTGTTTTTAGTAAGTTGTTTTCCGCTGCAAAATTCTGAGTAAGCCGAAACGTTATCACACGGGCGATAATGCCTGGGTAATTCTCTAAGGTTTATTATAAAAGCATTTTCTAGAAAGAGAGAATTATCGGGGTGTTACATTTCCTTTGAAGTACATATTGAGTACAATGCTTTCTTTGTTATAAAGCAACAGCTGCTTAAGTTTTCACAATGAACCGGAATAGTTTAGGTGAATTCAACCTATTTAAAAGTTGGAATGTCTTTAAATTTCAAATTATCTTAGTTTTAGTTTAGGTCTTATGTGAATTACTTTTTGCTACTTCTCTCATTCATGACTATGTGAATTAAAAGGTGGAATGTCTTTAAATTTCAAGTATCTAAGTCGTTGTCGATTTTCACTCTCTACACAGGAATTTACAAGAATTTACCAGCATATTTCATGAACTGATGATGACGACTTTTTTAATCTAAGTCACACCAAACACATCATTTTCCAGAAACAGAGTGCTACGCTAGGACATTATAAACATCTTACGTTAATAAACCAAGGCTCCATTTGACAAATGCTTCAAAGACATGTTGGAAGTAGACCTGGGCATGGGCCGGGCCTGTTCACGGGCTTGGGAAAATAGCGGGTCGGGCTTGAAATTTCAAAAATTTGTCCACGGCCCGGCCCAGGCCCATGGTCCCACGGGTCGGGCTCGTGCCTCTCGCGGGCTTGACCCGTGTTTTATGTTGTTTTTTTGTATTTTTGATGGTTTTAGGCTAAAAAACAAAGAAAAGGAGCGTTCGACCCACGGGCTCGTGCCGGTGCGGGCCTGAAATAAAATTTCTTGACCGTGACAGGCCCGCGACCCACATAGCGGACAATGGACCGGGCCGGGCCTCGAGCGGGCTGGTGTCGGGCCGGGCCCAAAACGTGTCGGGCTAGACCGGCCCGCGTGCTGGCCTGGCCCATGCCCACCTCTAGTTGGAAGCCTCCACGTTAACCAGTTCAACATTTTATTGCTATCGAAAATTACTAGATACGACGTTTAAATTGTACTTTAAACAACCAATACCATACATTTTTTTTCAACGTTATATGGATGTGTAACCAGTTTTAGTACGAGCACATACCCTTCGTGGTTTGCCTAATGCAATTCAAACACAGTACGTGCTTACCACCTATGTGAAACCAATTGCAAAAAATGTTATCGTGCTAATTACACCTGACAAATTATGAATACCGAAATTACTATTTTGGGGTGCTAGACGCGTAAAGTATTGAAATCTAAAATGCATCTGACAAATTATGAGTATCATTATTACACTATGCAGTGACAAAATGCACCTGACAAATTTTAAAATTAAGTATTAAACATTACTATATTTTTCAATTATCTAAATTCTTGCTAAACATGAACGCCTTGTGATAGAGTGATACTCTCGTTTTTATTTCCCTTGATGACATAAACGCTATTTGATACGAGTCTTGATGGACATGCTACATCTTAGGTGCGATGAAGTCGTACAATATAAATACTTTCTATTTCGTTATAGTCTAATTATATAGGTTTGCTCAAATGTTACTATATACTTAACTTATGAGTGATACTTTTGTTATTTTTCCCTTGATGTCAGAAATAGGGTCATGCAATTGAAGCTTATATCAATTTTGTGATAGTAGGTTGAAGGTCCATTTCAAAAGCACTTTAGAGACATGTGAAATAATTACAACTAAGCAATAAGTGCCAGTTTAGAGAACTCTTTATAATTGTTACATTTAATCTTTAAATTGCACTTCAAATAACCACCAATTAATTGTGGATGTACACCTTACTTTTGTGCTTTACCCCATGCACTCAAAACAGCAAGTACCCGTGGATTTGGAATAATTACTTTACAATCATCTTGCTAATTGAAACAAACGTAAATTTGAATATCACAAGTACGCTATTTTGGAGTGTCGCGCGTGTAGGCACGCGATTAAAACATCATGCTCACATCCTTGTTTCTATGTACAACTACCCACTATTAGCATCCAATGGATTATACTCTATATCTTGCGGGAAGAGATTGTAGATTCGCTTTGAAAACACTCCAAAGGCATGCACAAAAGCTCCAAGTTACCAACAAGTTTTGAATCAAAGTTGTTAACTTAGATATTAGAATTGCACTTGAAATAAATAAACTTATTTATGTATTTTCTTTTGCAATAAGTTATCAGAAAAAAACCGTGTTTGCACATCGTTATTAATTGATTTGCCTAATGCACTTTAATACACCTTCTGTATATACCACCTTTTGGGAATACGCGCTAAACAAATATTTTACTACTCAATAATAGCAAACTACAAATATCACAATTATATTATTTTGTAAGAAATTTTGTAAAAATTCTAAAAATCATAAAAGACGAGAGAGAAGGAAGGGAGGAAGGAAAAGAGAGGCGGATAATGTTGTATTTGACGTTGTAAACAAAAACATAACAACCAAGAAAGAGGGGAGGACAAAGAGAGAGGAGCAGTAAACGGGTTTGGGAAAAGTCGGCCCAACCCGATAACCCGACCCGAAATAAACGGGTTTGGGAGAAAAATTTCGACCCATTTAAGTAATTGGGTCGACCTGAACCCGACCTGAAATTAATTGGGTTAGGTTCGGGTTGAAAATTCCAACTCGAAAATAACCCGCATAACCCGTTTAAAATCTGAGTTAATAATAATATATCAGATTCGGGCCAAGCCCAATGTAAAAACATAAAAGTTAAAATTCAGTCATTTATGACTGCAGTATAAAAGCAAAGGTAAAAACTAAAACCCTAACATTTCACAAAACTCAAACGGCACAAAACAAAGTCACTCACAAAACCCTAACAATTAACATTTCATTTTTTAAGTCTTTCTCTCTCTCTCAATCTTTCAGAAACCCTAACATTTCAATTTTACAGTCTCTCTCACTCTTGCGTCGCCCTAAATACAAATCTTGGTGAGTTCATTTGGTTTTTCTTCCTTCAAATTTGTTTCCAAATTTCATTTTATGTTTAATTATTTTTTGTTTAATATTTTTTCGTTTAATTATTTTTTGTTCAGTGAGTTTGTTTAGTTCAAATCTTCAGTCTTGGTGAGTTCACTTTGTTTTTGTCACTTCATCTTCCATCTTTCGAATTTGTTTCAGTTTGTTTAGTTCTTCAGTTTGTTTAATCTTGTTTTCGCCTATGTTTTTTAATTCCTTTTCGCCTCTATTTTTTATCTTCATTTTGTTGTTTTTTTCAACTTGATACTTGCTGTTTTTTTCTTCTTTTATAGTCCTTAATGTTGTAGTATGCAGTAAATGTTGATTTCATTTTTTATCACTGATGGAGTTTGTTTAATGTTGTTAATGTTAATGTTTAATGTTGTTTACTGGTTTACCAATTCTCTGTTGCTAAATGTTCCTTTATTAAGTTCATTTGTTCTTATTTTTTGTTGCAGATGGCTGACCTACCTCCTAATCATGTTGATTTGGAGGCTTCATCTGATGGAGAAGAGAATTCCCATCCACCCCCCAAGCCCAAGGTTGATGCAAAAAAGAAAGGCAAACCAATACTCATGAAGCCAAACTCTAACTTCAAGCGACAAAGGAAGCTTACTTCAGGTGTTTGGGTAAATTTTGACTTTTTGGATGAACCTGATGAACAAGGTAATCTGGTTTGCCAATGTAAGAAGTGTGGCAAAAAATATAATGTTTGTTTCTGTCTAGAAATTAAGGGTTCTGATTCCTTTGCTTAGGGAGTACCGGGTCAGATTCGAATGTCCTGAGTTCAAAGTCCGTACGCCGGAATCCTGCAAAAGTAACGGTTAGACTGCCCCGGGGGTGGTTCCGGGATCGCCTCTCCGACGCTCAAGTCAGTAATCAAGCTTAGAGAGATAAAGTCTAGAGAGAGATGCTCTGGTTTGTTAGGTAAGAATTCAATACCTTCTCATTGATGAGGGGGTTGGGTATTTATAGTGCTGGGGATATCCCAACTGTAGGCCAGCTGGGGGGCACTGACAGCTGGGATGCACCATCACAGGTGGGGCCCTCTGGAGGTTTAAGGCCTTTATTGGGCTTAATTATCCCTGGTAGGCCTAACCCAGGAAATAAGCCCAAACAATTAGCCCCACGCCAGGAATGGGAAACATCGATGCCTTGCTGAAGTGTCTCCCGTTCGTGGCGGAACCTAGACAGTTTTGAACCCAGGCTGATCTGCTTTTTAGGCAAAAAAGGAGGGCACGTGCCGACCCAGTCTCCTCAAGGAGAGGGGGGGCTAGTGCCGACCCGGTCTCCTGGGAGAGAAGGGTGGCTTGTGCCGACCCGGTCTCCTCAAGGAGAGGGATGGCTAGTGCCGACCCGGTCTCCTGGGAGAGAAGGGTGGCATGTGCCGACCCGGTCTCCTCAAGGAGAGGGGTGGCATGTGCCGACCCGGCCTCCTCGAGGAGAGGGGTGGCTAGTGCCGACCCGGTCTTCTCGGCGAGAAGGGCAGCATGCGCCGACCCTGTTCCATAGGCGAAAAAGGGGGAGCTTGAGTGCCGACCCAGTCTCGTAAAGATATGGAAGTGTGTGGCTAGTTTACGGCTCGGACCGGGGACCAATGAGCCCCATGCTTGTCCGAGCCGGTATACACATTCGCTAAGTCAATCTAGGGCTTAGGAAGCTCACTCGACCAAGGAGGAGAGCCTCCTTAGGCCGAGCCGGTTGGACGCGGCTCGGATGAAGGGCCAATGAGCCCCATGCTTGTCCGAGCCGGTGCCTGCTCTCGCTAAGTCTATCTGGGACTTAGGAGACTTACTCAACCAAGGAAGGGTGCTTCCTTGGGCCGAGCTGGTTGGACGCGGCTCGGATGAGGGGCCAATGAGCCCCATGCTTGTCCGAGCCGGTGCCTGCTCTCGCTAAGTCAATCTGGGACTTAGGAGACTTACTCAACCAAGGAGGGGTGCCTCCTTGGGCCGAGCTGGTTGGACGCGGCTCGGATGAGGGGCCAATGAGCCCCATGCTTGTCCGAGCCGGTGCCTGCTCTCGCTAAGTCAATCTGGGACTTAGGAGACTTACTCAACCAAGGAGGAGTGCCTCCTTGGGCCGAGCTGGTTGGACGCGGCTCGGATGAGGGGCCAATGAGCCCCATGCTTGTCCGAGCCGGTGCCTGCTCTCGCTAAGTCAATCTGGGACTTAGGAGACTTACTCAACCAAGGAGGAGTGCCTCCTTGGGCCGAGCTGGTCGGACGCGGCTCGGATGAGGGGCCAATGAGCCCCATGCTTGTCCGAGCCGGTGCCTGCTCTCGCTAAGTCAATCTGGGACTTAGGAGACTTACTCAACCAAGGAGGAGTGCCTCCTTGGGCCGAGCTGGTCGGACGCGGCTCGGATGAGGGGCCAATGAGCCCCATGCTTGTCCGAGCCGGTGCCTAAGGTTTTGGACCACTGGCTGAGGTGACTGAGTGGGTAACCTTGAGCTAATGGACTGGCGATCTTGAGCTGGTGCACTTAATAGCCTCTTGAAAACCCAAATGCCACGTGGCAACGGTGGATTATTGGGGTGCTTGAAAACATGGTGGCGATTCAACTTCTGGACATTTATGGCTTTTGTGACGATTGATATTCCGGGGAGTTGTGTCTTTTGAACAGTTTTGGGCATTTGGGAGGCCCATTAAGGTGGTGGAAACACAGAGCCCGGTCCAAGATGTGACGCGGGACACGGAGACCGAGGATTCTGCCTATAAGTAGGAGAGAGGGGAGAGATTTTTGTCACTTTTACAATTCTCTCTCTCTCTCTAAATTTGAGTTTTCTGCTCTCTCTCTCTCTACTTTAGAGCACTTTCTCTCTCTAAGTCCGGGCTCCATTTTCTTCGTCCGACCAGGTACGCCTTTGTTTTGTTTTTTCGCTAAGTTTTTCTTCTATTTCTTTTAATAAAATCGGCCGACCCCCTTCTGTTGATAAATAATGGGGAGTTCGTCCGAGTCAGTGACACCCCCTCCCTCACCTCCTTTTAATTTAGCCGAGGAAGTGAGGGGTATGGGAATGGTATTGGTGTCAACTTTAATAAGTTGCCCGGATCCCTCGGTTGTGCCTGAGGCGCTTTCCCTCCCGAGTACTCCTTCGCAAGCCGAGGAGGAGGAGGCCGAGGGTGCCATCCCCCTACCCTGGGAGGTGTCCCTGGCCTATCCCTCTTCGAGGAGTTACTTAGACAAATATTTGTCTGATGGTGTAGTTAGGATAGCTATGCCGGGAGAAGAAGGCGAAGCTTCTACATCCGGTCGGCTCGAGTATCCTGAGATCGACCCCAAAGGCGGTCCGGGAGCAAAATTTCCTCTTCCTTCGTTAATAAGGGCTTTGCTAGAAGATGCCCGAGACCAGGCGGCCAAATTCCAAATAAAGGACCCTTACTTGCTGGTCTGACCCGATGCCAGCCATACCATTCTGACCCCACCTCCCGGGTGCACTGCCTTCTATTACAAGGCCATGGAGTTGGGCCTGAGGTTCCCGCTGACCCAGTTTGAGAAGGACATTCTGAACGCCTATAATTTATGCCTGGGTCAGCTCTCTCCGAACTCGTGGGGTGGAATCTTGGCCGTTCAGGTAATCTGTGACGTCATTGGTGTCAAGCCGACCCTTACTCTTTGGCGGCATATGTATAAGTTGTTCGAAATGCCAGCCGGGGATCATGGTCTGGGCTGGTGGTGCTTTCAGGCTCGGCGGGGCTACCGAACAGTCCTTGATCTCCCCACTTCTCAGAAGGGGTTCCGCCGAGGGTTCGCTTTTGTGTACCACGGTGGGGAATGGGGCATCCCTACTGTACCCCCGTCAGCCGAGCCAAACCACTGCTTGAACTTCAAGGTGCCTGAGCTATCCGACGAGGAAGCCGTGGCCGCTATTTATATGCAGCTGGAGGCTAAGATAGTCGATGGTGGCGAGGTCTTTGTAGCAGGGAACTGGCTCCCGAGCTGCAAACTTTTCAAAAACGAGCATTTCTTGGCGGCCTTCGGCTTGAGTCCGCCTTTCCTAAGGGTAATTCGGCAAGAGGGGGTCCGGTTGATTTGTTATTATGTTCTATTTGACATAGTTTTTAACTCTTATTTCCTTTTGCAGAAGCTTCTCTTGCCTTCCTTAAGGAAACCGACCAAGAAATGGTCGAACGACTGACTTCTGCTGCTCTCAAGGCCGCTCGGATCAGGGCCGAGATGAAGGCGAATAAGATTAACAAGCCTTCCAAGCCAAAGGTGAGCTCCTTCTTTATCCGACCCGGTTTAATACTTAGTCTTTCCTTATTCTCACCAACTCTTTATATGCTTTGCAGGATCCTTCCAACCCTAAGCCGAGGAAACGCAAGGAAAGAACCGAGGAAAGGGTGGAGATGACCGAGAAGGCCTTGGCGAAGGCTCGGACCGAAAAGGAGGCTTCGGCCAAGAAGGCAAGGCAAGAGCCTTCTGTGGAAGTGAACAGCCCCCGCCCGGCTTCTGGGGATGAAGGTACACACATTTCCCTTCATCCAGAGGATTTCGAGCCGGTGCGCAGCCCGAGCCATGTACAGAGGACCTCGCATACCGAGCAGACCTTATCCGAGGCGCCGGTCCCCTTTACTGAAATGTCCAAGACGGACAAAAGACAACGGATTGCCAGTGCTTGGAGATACTGGTTACCCAAACCGACGAGATCATATCAACGCGGTAAATGGGAGGAACGAGTCGAGCGAACTCTTTCGCTCCTGGATGGACGTAAGTACCTTAGCCTTACTCCTCTTTTTACTTCTTTATTGCTACTTTTTAACTGGTCCTTGTTTTGCAGTTTTCCATCCGGATGACTAAAGTGGCCAAGGACCGGCTCGCTTTGGTCCAAGAAGTTCAGGAGCTGAAGGAGGCGGCTCGGAAGCATTTTGATGAAGTTTATCAGGCCAAGGAGGCCCAGCGTCTGGCCGAGCTTCGCTTGGAGGAGGCCAACAATAAAATTGACAAGGGCGAGGCGACCTGGAAGCAGGAGAAGGAAGACTGGAAGGCGGAAAGGGCCAACCTTACTCTTGCCAAAGAAAATGCCGAGTCCGCCAAGGTTACGGCCGAAACCAAGCAAGCTCAGGCCGAGAAGGATTTGGAGGAGGTCCGGCTCAAACTCTCTGCGGCCGAGGCTCAACTTAAGGAGGCTCAAGCGGCCGCTTCTCGCTCTCAGGAGGAGTGGTTCAAAGCCTGGCAGAAGTCGGATGACTGTACCGACTTCTGCGCTGAGGTGGGCCAATCCTCCCATAAGATGGGCGAGGACGAGGCGCTCTCCAAGCTAAGGGAAGCCTTGGCCGACTCCTGCCCCGAAGCCGACTGGAACTCAGTCTGGTCTCGCTACCAGGAGTTGTCTGAGGCCGAAGCAGCTGAGATTAAAGCCAAAATGGCTGAGGAGATGAGCTCGGACAGCGATACTGATGATGATGAAGAAGATGCTGGTAGCAGCCGAGCCACCTCCATCAGAGCAACCTGCTGCTGAGCAACCTGCCACCGGTCCTTCTACTTAGCTGCTTTAGGATTTTATTTTCTTAGCTTTGGCCTTGTCGGCCTTTTAGCTTTTCTGCTTTCGACCCTGTGTTTTTTGTAAACTTTTGGTTGTATTTTACAACTTTTGATCAATTGGAATACAACTACTATTTTGCAACTTGTCATTTGTCGCACATTTTTTCGTTACTTGCAATATTACAGCATTTAATAGATAATAAACTGGTTAAGTCTTTGCTTTTTTGATCAATAATGAGACTGGCTAAGTCTTTTTATTTCTGGGGTAGAAACCGACTTGAGTACATGGACTGGTTAAGTCCGAGTTACAGATAGATTAAATTGGATTAGCTTGCTAAACCGACCAGGTAGTGTTGGCCTTACATCATGCCCAGCTGTGCAAGTAACGAAAAGAAGTTACACATAGAATCTTTTGAGATTGTCTAGGTTCCAAGGCCGAGCCAGGGGGACCCCTTCGGGAGATTCGAGTCGGAATGTCCCTGGCTTGATGATTTCTGTAACCTTGTAAGGGCCGTCCAATTTGCCCCCAACTTCCCTTTGAGATGGGAAAGTCCGGTGGCTTCGACCTTTCGGACGACCCAGTCGCCTAGACTGATTGGCGGAGGCTTTACTCGCCGGTTAAAGTGCCTCGTGATTCTTTGCTTGTACCGGATGGCTTGTAGCAAAGCATTGCCTCGGGTTTCTGGCAATAGGTCTAAGTTGACGGGCTTTTCTTCTTCATTTTGGTCGAACTCATAGAATGTCATCCGAGGGGAGGGGATTCCCACCTCGACCGGAAGGACAGCTTCGCTTCCATAGACCAAGCCGAAAGGAGAGTGCCCAGTGGCTTCTTTCACGTTGTTCGAGGACCAGAGACTCCCAGATAGTAGGTAGGTCGTCTACCCATGCGCCTTTAGCTGCATCAAGGGATTTTTTGATACCTTTAGGACAATTTTATTAGCCGACTCGGCTTGCCCGTTGGTCTGAGGGCGGGAGACTGCCGAGAACCTTGTTTGAATGCCGAACCGGCACAATACTCTCGAGTCGGCCCGCTGTTGAACTGTCGGCCATTGTCTGATACCAAGGCTCTTGGAATTCCGAACCGGGTAATGATATTCCTCCATATGAACAACTGAACCTGCTTGTCAGTAATTGACGCCAGTGGCTCGGCTTCGGTCCACTTGGTGAAGTAATCAATGCCACAATTAGGAACTTCCTTTGCCCAGAAGCCGGGGGAAAGGTCCGAGCAGGTCCATGCCCACTTGTCGAAGGGCAGGACTGCTTGAATGGTGGTGAGGGGGTGGCAGGCGCCCTTGGAATATCCGAGTGAACCTGGCAGGAGGGACACCGCCGGACTAAGTCCGAAGCATCAGCTTTCAAGTAGGCCAATAGTATCCTGCTCTTAGCGCCTTTCCGGCTATAGTTCGACCCCTTGATGGCTTCCGCAGGCTCCTTGGTGTATTTCCCGGAGGACATAATTTCCTTCCTGGGAGTTATACATTTGAGGAGGGGATGAGTGAAAGACTTTTTATAGAGCTGCCTTTCATGCCAAAGGAACCAACCTGACTTATGCTTAATCCGGTCGGCTTCTTTAGGATCGCTGGGTAAGGTCCCGTCTCGCAAGTACTCCACAATTTCACCCATCCAGTTTGAGGATCGATTGAGTACGAGCTGCTCTTTGGCATTTATGCTAGGCTCCTTCAACACTTCCCAAGTTATGGTTCTGGGGGCCGACCCTCAGCAGAACTAGCCATCCGAGCCAGTGCATCGCTTGCTGATTTTCGCGAGCGAGGAATGTGGGTAATCCGGAATCCGGACAACCTTGCAATGACAGCTCGGGCTTTGGCCAAGTACATCTCATGTTATCCTCTTGGCCTCATAGTCTCCGGAAATCTGACCCACTATAGTTGTGAGTCGGACTTGGCTATGATTGATGTTGCCCCGGCTAGGATGCATAGCTGTATTCCGAGGATGAGGGCCTCATACTCGGCTTCATTGTTAGATCCGAGAAATTCGAACTTAACAGCATATTCAATTTTTCTCCGACCGGAGGTTTGATGACCAGCCCGGCTCCACAACCACTCTTTGTGGATGATCCATCAACAAGCAACTCCCACTCCTCTTGCGAACCGACCGGGGGTCGAGTTGCGCATTCAGTGATGAAGTCAGCGAGTGCTTGGGCCTTGATGGCCTTCGGGGCTCGAACTCGAGCCCAAAATCTGCTAACTGGTCTGCCCAATCGCTCATCCGACTCGAGTGATTTCTATTCTCAATAAGCTTCCGGAGCGGTTGTCCGGTTAGGACTTTGATGGGATGTGCTTGAAATAGGGCTTGAGCTTCCGGCTCGCCACATACCAAGGCAAAGACCATTTTCTCAACATCGCTGTACTTCGCCTCGGCCCCCCTATAGGCGTGGCTGATGAAGTAACAGGATGTTGCTTTCCTTCTCGCTCGGCTATAGGACGGCGCTTAGAGCATAGTCCGAGACAGCCAAGTAGATAAACAGGGGTTCCCCGGCAAGGGGGAGATCAGTTTGGGCAAAGATGCCAAGTGATTCTTGAGGTCAGCGAAGGCTTGCTCGGCTTCGTCATCCCATGCGAACTCTTTTCGCTTCAGGGCCTTGAAGAACAACAAGCTTTTATCGGCCGACCGGGAGAGGAACCGACCGAGTGCCGCTAAGCAGCCGGTTAGGCGCTGTACTTCCCGAACATTCCGAGGCGATTTCATTTCTAAGACCGCTTTGATTTTGTCCGGGTTGGCCTCTATACCTCTCTCATCTACTAGAAAATCCGAGGCACTTTCCCCCTTTAACCCGAAGACGCATTTTTTAGGGTTGAGCATCATCGGTATTTCCTTAGGGTGCTCAGCGTTTCTTTCAGATCTGCAGGGTGATCCGACTGGGCCTTGCTTTTGACTATCATATCGTCAACGTATACCTCAATGTTCCGACCCAATTGGTCGCTGAAGATTTTGTTGACGGTTCGCTGATATGTCGCCCCGGCATTTTTGAGGCCGAACGGCATCATTTTGTAGCAGTAGACACCCTGAGGAGTGATGAAGCTGTATGAACCCTATCCTTCTCGGCCATGGGAATTTGATGATAGCCGGCATTTGCATCCATGAAGCTGAGAAGGGCGTGCCCTGCCGTTGAATCGACCAGCCTATCGATCTTTGGCAAGAGGGTGATTGTCTTTTGGGCAGGCTTTGTTTAAGTCGGTGAAGTCGACACATCCATTCGCCTGCCACTCGGCTTTTTGACCAACCACGTTGGCCAGCCATTCCGAGTATTGACACTCTTCTATGAAACCCGCTTCGAGCAGCTTCTTGACTTCTGCTGCTGCCGGCGCATTTCTTTCGGGACCTTGGTGCTGAGCTTTGCTTGATGGTCTGAACCCTCTTTATGTTAAGCTCATGCACATGATTTTCGGGTCGAGCCCCGGCATTTCTGTGGCCTCATAGGCAAAGACATCTTGGTACTCCGTGAGCACTTGGATGATATCTTGCCTTGTTTGGGGTCCATGGCCTTGCCTACCCTGACAGTCCGACCGGGGTCCTGGCCGATCGCGACTTCTTCGTCATCCCGGCTGGCTGAGGACGCTCGTATTGCTTGGGGTTTTCAGTTATGTACACCCCGAGGCTCGTTGAGGGCTGACCCCCTTCATATTTTCTTTTTTTCGAGTCCTTTTGGACGTCGTTGTCCGAGTCCTTTTGGACGTCGGTATTTTTGAGGCTATTCACATAGCACTCTCTTGCGGCCTGTTGGTCGCCTTGAATTTTTCCTACCTTCCCGTCATCAGTCTCAAACTGCAAGAGGAGCTGGTAGGTGGAGATGGCGGCCTTGGCCTTGTTTAGCATGGGCCTCCCCATTATTATGTTGTAAGGCAAAGGGATGTCTACCACCAAGAAGTCGATCGGTAGGCTTCTCCCCTTACCCTTTTACCCATCCGAGTGGGTAATTTTATTGATCCGACCGGGTGGACAGAGTTGCCCCCGAAGCCTATGAGCGGCTGAGCCATGGGGGTAACATCCCGTTCGGTGTACTTCAGCTTTTTGAGGCAGTCAAGGGTGATTATATCAGCGGATGACCCACTATCCACCAATACCCTCTTCACCTTTGTATTCGCTACCTTGAGTTCAATGACAAGGGGGTCGTCGTGCGGAACACGCAACGTCCGACTAGGTTCCCCAAATGTCATGACGGGGCAGCTCGCTCGGGGGAGCTGAACATCAAGACCTGATGTTTAAGGTTCTGGAGGTGAGCCTTGCGCGCTCGGCCGGTTAGGCCTCCGACGCAAATCCTCCAGCGATGACACCAATGAACCTTCCGTGTCCCCGTTCGACTGACCCACCTTTTGCTTTCCCTTTTCTCGCTCGAAGCGCTTTAGGTAGTGGTTGAGTTCCCGGTCGGCCAACCGTTCAAGGATTTCTTGAGCTCCCGACAGTCGTTGGTGGTGTGTCCACATTCCTTGTGGTAGTCACACCAAAACTCTTTCCCTCCGAGACGATGATGTCCGGATGGGCGTTGGCCTGGGAAGCCAATTTTTGTTCCGGATGTCAAAGTAGATTTCCTTCCGGTTTTTATTGAATCGGGGGTCGTTGCCATTATCGTGAGCCGATCCCCTCGGCCCCCGTTCTTTATGTTTAGGCTGACCCGCGTGATTCCCTTCATCCTTCCTTTTCTTGCTACTTTCGTCCGAGTAACGGCAGATATCCGTCGCTTGGATGAATCTTTGGGCCCGAGCCATGGCTTCCGAGTAAGTTTTGACTTCATTCTCGGCCAATGACCATCTAGCCGACCCGGTTGGAGGCCGGACATGAGGGCAGCGAAGGCTACAGCTCCTGTAGGTCGGTTATTTTGAGAGACTCTTCGTTGAACCTCTTATGAGTCCGACAAGGATTCATTCTTGTCTTGCTTCACCCCCATGAGGTGAAGGCTGGTTTTTCTTTGCCTCTTTCCCTACGAACTGATGGATGAAGAGGTGCTCCAATATGGCGAAGTCAGTGATGACCCCCGCCGGCAGTCTTGGAACCAATTCAGAGCCAACTCTTGAGGGTGGTAGGGAAGAAGCGACACCAAGTGGCCTCGCAGCTTGTCTGACGCTCATTTGAGCCTTGTAACTAGCCATATGATCATCTGGGTCGGTTAGGCCCGCAAATGGCTCGATCAGGGGGGTTTTAATTTTACCCGGAGGTTGGTCCCTAGGATTTCCTGACTGAAGGGGATCAGGAACTTGAGCCCTCCTCCAGCTAGCCTAGGGGGCTGAGAATGAGCCGAGTCCCTTGGCCCTCTCGGTCATTTGCTTTCTTCCTGAGGAATTCCCGAGCGTCATAGCCTTGGCTGAGGTGCTTCTTGTTGTTAAGGAAATCTCGGGCATCTTGGGGTTTCCGACCCGCACCCCCCCTTGGGGATTTAGATACATGGGTCTCTGCATGCTGACGGGCCGACCCCTGTCGCGCTGACTTTTCTCTTTCCCGGTGGCTCGGGTCTCTCGCATCGGACCGTGGCCGGCTAGGCTGCGGGTCTCGATTAGAACGAGAGTTGTCCCTCTGAGAGCGGACGACCGTGCGCTCCCTGGGCTCATGCTGATTGAGCGGGACGACTTGTTGTGGCTGCCTCTGCTGGAGCATGGCCATCATGTCCATCATACCCTTTTGGAAAGTTTCCTGGAGCTGAGCCGTGATAAGGGCCAGGTCAGACGCAAAAGAGCGGCTGAGGCTCCACATGCTGATATGCTGGGATACGACCGAGGGTCCAGAGTTTGGACGGTAGGTGACCTCCGAGCCGTGAGGGAGTCCGCTCGGCCTCCCGGTTATGCGCAGGCGAATGACCTCGCTCCGCGATGGGATTGGGGGTCCCGATTATGTGCGGGCGAGTGGCCTCTCTCTGGCCGAGGACCTGTCGAGGCTGGCTTGCCGCGAGTGTTTTTGGTTGGTGCCATTGTCAATTGGCGTTCTGAGCTGAGTAGCTGAACAAATCTGAGTGAGTGGTGGCGAAGTAACTTTTTGTACTATCCCCACAGACGGCGCCAAACTGTTTCTGTCTAGAAATTAAGGGTTATGATTCCCTTTGCTTAGGGAGTACCGGGTCAGATTCGAATGTCCTGAGTTCAAAGTCCGTACGCCGGAATCCTGCAAAAGTAACGGTTAGACTGCCCCGGGGGTGGTTCCGGGATCGCCTCTCCGACGCTCAAGTCAGTAATCAAGCTTAGAGAGATAAAGTCTAGAGAGAGATGCTCTGGTTTGTTAGGTAAGAATTTAATACCTTCTCATTGATGAGGGGGTTGGGTATTTATAGTGCTGGGGATATCCCAACTGTAGGCCAGCTGGGGGGCACTGACAGCTGGGATGCACCATCACAGGTGGGGCCCTCTGGAGGTTTAAGGCCTTTATTGGGCTTAATTATCCCTGGTAGGCCTAACCCAGGAAATAAGCCCAAACAATGTTGATAGTAGTCAAGGCACTGGTAACTTAAAACATCATGTTCAAAAGTGCAAGAAAAGAACTTTTCTGGATGTTGATCAAATGATATTAGATTCTAGTAATACTTCTGGTTCATTGCAAAGTAGGTTACCCGTTGTTGATCCTGCTGTTTTTCGTGAGCTTTTAGCTATTGCGATTGTAAAACATGACTTGCCCTTTAACTTTGTTGAGTATGATGCATTTAAGAGGTGTTTTACTTACATTAATCCAG